>NC_000068.7:154459349-154724349 GCF_000001635.26 Mus musculus
TTAGACTAACAGTTCTGAATTTAATAATGGGAACCTTACATTCATATTTACTTGATTTTAAAGCAATTTTTGCATTGTCTTCTTATCTTTGATTTACAGCCGCACCAGAACCGTTGTTGCCTGCATTGTCTTAATTTAATCATGGGCCAGTTTAGTAGAGCACCAAGTCTGGATCTGGGAGGCAGCTTGTGTGAATCATTTACATATATTTCTGCTTATGTTCCCAAAACTAATTTGCAGCTTTTTATTTTTGACCCAATTATACATTCAGAATATGTTTATAATTTATTTTATGAAGGCTTTTGTCTCATATAGGATTTAAAACTAGCCAAAAGAGCAGAAGTTATTAAACAATAGCAGAAACTACACAGTATGTAGGGCTTTAAATGGTGATTGTTCAACGTTTGAATGTCCCTCAAAATGTGAGTCTGTGTGTACATTTATTCCACTAGTGATTTGAATAGATGGGTTTTACACAATATTTTAGCTGTTATTGTCAGTCATAAACAAATTACATGTATTTAACAAGTTAATGTCAGATTGGCCAGGAGCCACTAGGAGGTGTGTACCTAGTGACATCAGCTGGCAAAGCGCCCGCCCTGGTAACCGGAGTGTGGAAGGGTAGTGGAGAGAGAGGAAAAGGGAGGGAGGGAGGGAGGGAGAGAGGGAGAGGGAGAGAGAGAGGGAGAGAGAGACTGAGAGACTGAGAGACTGAGAGACTGAGACTGACTGTATCTGGGGATTCTGGCAAGGTGAAGAGCTGGTCTGTTTGGCAGGACCTTCCCATCTGGGATCCATCTGTGTTTCCCTGGAATGGGACAGGCAGCTCTAGTCAGTGAGAAATCGCAGATGTGAGAGAGCTGACACATGTCCAGCTAATGAAAGGAGGAGGAAGGCTGTCTGCGATTGGGCTTTGAAGATTAGGGGGAGAAAAGAGGCTTTTTAATATCTATTTCAAGTAGATTTGGTATTTTACGAGTCTGGATTTTATAATTTGGACATTCAGGGTAAGTGTACATTTTAATATAGTTTTGGGGATAATAAAGTGTACAATTCTGCCTTTCCAAAGCTTTCTGCTTATCTCAAATTATGTTTATTGATATTTTATCAGAGTTTAGTCTTGGTTTCATTTTGATGATTCATTTAATTTTCTGTCTCTATTTCATTTTTCACTTGCCACCTTTGTATTTTTTTAATAGAAAGCTTAGTTAAAATCAGATGTAGTTCATGAATTCTATAGTTAGAAAAGTAGTCCCACAATTACTTCTTTAAAACTAGTCCATATTAAATAATTCCTGAATATTCTGAGGGAATTTTTTTCCTTAAGTGTGTATAATACCAGTGTTAAAGAGATGACTTCTGCAGGGCTCATTTTCATTGTTAGATTTTACTTTAAAGTAATCAGATTACAACTAAAAGAAATTGTAGCAAAGCTAGTGTCATCTCAGCATTTTATAGCTTGTTATGTTTTGCTCGTATGCTATTTTCTGTGTCCAAAATAGCATGAAGTCTGACTTGAATTGTGAGTTGGACACATACCTCTACCCCTACTTGGAGTTTTTGTCCGTTTATGGTGCCCATTGGCCAAATTCTATAGTGTTTCTTATTTTTGAAAGGCTTCCAAATCAGCCATCTATATATAGGTAGAACCTGAGCTTAGTGCGTAACTGTATAGACGTTATTTCCTAGTTCTCTCATCGTGGGAAAATCTGCTGTTCTGAATCTATTTGGTTTGTTTTGTTACCCCTACTCCTGTTTTTCTTACTTTCTCGACTGGTTCTTACTGTGTATCTATGTACACCAGACTGGCCTCCAATTCACAGAGAACCACCCTCCTCTGTCTCCTCCCTAAAGGCATGTGCCATCACAGCCAGCTGACTCCTGATTTGTGTTGATATTGGGAAAATTTGTCTAGTACCTTTCCAGCACATAGAAGGCATACTGATCAGTTTCAAAAGGTTTTAGAGATTTATTTTTCTGTTGTGGTAAGTGTCTAAACCCTTTCTCCTTTCCCTTCTACCTTGAGCCAAAAATTATCTGGTCTAACTCACATTTTCAAGATGTTATTATTCTTGCTGCACCCACTTTATATATTTATAGTTTATATTTAAAATTTGTTTCATGTATGTGTGTTTTACCTGTATGGCTCTTTGTACCACATGACTGCCTGATGCCTACAGAGGCTAGAAAAGATCTCTTGGAACTGGAATTACAGATGGTTGTCAGCTGTAATGTGGGTGCTGGGAATTGAACCTAGGCCCTATGGAAGAACAACCAGTGTTGCTAACTGCTGAGCCAGTTCTCCAGACCTCCGATCCTTTGTATCTATCTAATGTGCTGTATGTCATCTTTGCTAAACCTTTCCATGACTAAAGTTTGGAAAGCATTCTGGAGCCAGGCATGGTGGCGCACGCCTTTAATCCCAGCACTCCGGAGGCAGAGGCAGGCGGATTTCTGAGTTCGAGGCCAGCCTGGTCTACAGAGTGAGTTCCAGGACAGCCAGGGTTATACAGAGAAACCCTGTCTCGAAAAAAAAGGAAAGCATTCTGAATATACAGTGAAAATGGATTCTCTCTGACCATACCAGAACAGAGCTTTGAAAAGTAAATTTACAGGAGGGAAGTATTGATTCTATTACTTTTAATTGCACCAATTATTTAAAAAAAATGTTTTATGTTTATTTGTCTATTTCTGTGGGTTTTTTCCTACTGTGTGGGTTCCAGGATTCAAAGTCAGTCATATTAGGTGTGGCTGCAAGGGCCTTTACTGAGCCATCTCACTGGTCAGTCAGTACTGTAAATTGTACCTGACTCCCCAAAGATTCTATGAAATGGCAAATGGGAGCTTCAAAAAAATAACTTTAATATCTTTAAGAGTAATTTCTATTCGGTGTGTGTTTCCGCTGCATGTTTGTGCTCTATATGAGAGCCTGGAGTCCATGGTTGTCAAGCTGAGGGCATCAGATCCCCTGGATTGCAGTTACGGATACTGTGTATCCTTCTGTGGGTGCTGGGGCCTCTGGGAGAGCATCCAGTGCTCTTAACTCCTGAGCCATCCCCCTTGTCCCCAGAAGTTTACACTTTGTAAAGTTCTGTAACCTTATATCACCTAGTGTTGTAAGAAAACAGTGTAATGCATTTCTTGGTTTTTTGTTTGTTTATTAAAGACTGGGTCTTACGCACTTAGTATCCCCAGCTGGCTAGAATTTGCTTTGTAAACCTGTCTTGGCCTCTTGCCTCCTGAGTCCTGGGATAGCAGGCATGTGCCTGACTGCAGTGTAGTATATTGTTCCGATTCTTTCAGTTTATCTCCCTTTCCATCAGGTAGGGAAACTTTTAAAATGGATCTTTTTAGAAGTGTTTTTTTTTTTTTTTTTTAATATGTTAAACTGACTGAACTTTGTAGAACAGAGTTGGGGACTTTTGATAGGTACAGTGGACAGCACTTAAGGACCTTTCAGATTATTTGAGAGGCTGTAGTGTTATGTTGAACTTACATGGTTGTCTTTCAGTGAGCAATATTGCACCCTTAGGAACTCTGTTCCTGGGGATGAGTAGGGAGAAAAGAATGTAATGCTGAAAGTATAGTGTAGGTTGTACTCTGAGAGAGCTTAAAAGGAGTTTTTATTATTGCTATATGTCTATTCTAGCAATACTGTTTTTATATTCTAGGGCTTGGGATTGCTTCCAGACCTTGTGGATGCAAAAAAAACCAAAACCAACCAACCAACCAAACAACAACAACAACAACAAAGTGTGTTCTATCAGTGGCTAAGTCCCTAGTTTTCATAAATACTGTGGCCCAGATTTGACATAGAGCTAACTCTGTTTATAACCCAGGCTAGTCTTGAACTAACAGAACTAACAGTAATGGTCCAGTCTTAGCCTCCCAAATGCTGGAATAAGAGGTATACGTTACCACACCTGGCTTATGTGATAATTCATTGGCTGTAAATAAAAGTGTTTAACAGTCTTGGTGAGGTGAGATGAGGCCCTGAGTTCAGTCTTTAGTTGTGGGTGGGGGACCCAGCTAGGACCCAGCAGTTAGAAGACAAAACCAGGGGTGAGGAGTGGCACTTACCATTAATCCCAACACTCCAGGAAGCAGGGACAGGAGTTAGTTCAAACCCAGCTTGGTGTACCTATCAGTTTCAGGACACTTCAGGACTACAAAAAGAGGCACTTATTCCAAACAAATAACAACAAAAACCCAACAAATATTTTACCACCAAGAAATTTTATCTATCTATCTATCTATCTATTTATTTATTTTGGTTTTTTGAGACAGGGTTTCTCTGTATAGCCCTGGCTGTCCTGGAACTCACTTTGTAGACCAGGCTGGCTTCTAACTCAGAAATCCGCCTGCCTCTGCCTCCCGAGTGCTGGGATCAAAGGCGTGCGCAACCACGCCCAGCTTTTCCTTAATATTTTGTGATAGGGTTTAACTGAGGTGTCCAAGCTGGCCATGATGTCACAGCTATTGGGATTTCAGCTGTGTTCCACAGCCAGTGTTGAGATCTGGGAGGCACAGGGGAAGCTGCTGAGACTGGGGCTCCCTGCCAGTGTTTGAATGCCTGCCCCGTCCAGGCAGTTGCTGATGATTTTGAATCTCTCTCCACTTCCCGAATGCTGTGGTTGTAGGTGTGAGTCATCACGCCAGCTTGGAATGTATGATATCGTATGCACTTATATATAATCGCAAGCCAAGTTTTCATCAGTTGAGCCATCTCTCCAGCCCAGACTTTTTAAAGGGTGGAATATAGAGATAAGTTTTAGAAGTTATTACTAACAGAGAGAACGAGATCTTTTGGAGAGAAGGTAGCATTTGATTAGGAAGCCTTGTGTTTTGTTGGGGGGGGGGGGCAGGGACAGATAGAAATGTACTAGTTTCAATCCCCAGCTCCTCCCTGGCTCATACTGCAGTTCCTTAAGTTAAATTTTGTCAAGTGCATCCTTACACTGAGTTAAGTTCTGCCACAGTTTAGATGGAGATGGGGGTCTCATGACCTAGGCTGGTCTTGAACGAACGCACTATGTCGCTGAGGCTGGCTTTTAACTTCTGATCTTCCTGCCTCTACTTCCAGGTGCTGGGATTCCAAGCATGTGCCTCTATGCTCTCTAGTATTAAGGTGCACGTGAGTGCAGGTGCCCAAGGAAGCTAGAGGCTTTGGATCCCCTGCAGCCACTTGGATCTGAGCACAGTTGTTTGCTTATGAGGCATTTACCAGTGTACTTACTTTCATGATTTCTCTTCTTGAACATGTGGGTTATATATTCTAGCAAGTTCCAGTTTAGAAGGTCCTGATATGTGGAGAGTATGTGCATTGATTCCCTCCAACTTCAGATCAATAAATAAAGGATCAGGAGTGGCTTACAGGAAGAAAAAAAATGGCTTGTTAGATAGTCTGACTGGCTGTGATAGACTTCCTAGATGGTTAACTTTTTTTTGTTAAAGATTTAATTTATTATGTATATGAATACACTGTAGCTGTCTTCAGACACACCAGAAGAGGGCATCAGATCATATTACAGATGGTTGTGAGCCACCATGTGGTTGATGGGAACTGAAATCAGAACCTATGGAAATGCAGCCACTTCTCTTAACTACTGAGCCATTTCTCCAGCCCATAGATGGTTAACTTTTAAAAAACTATGTGGTTAGCTAGGCCTGGTAGTGCCTAAAAATAGGCCTATAATACTTCAGACTAATTTTGTGAGTTTTTTTCTCTCTCAAAATAAGTAAAAAAGCATCTATGGATACTGTATAGTGAAAATGGCTGCATTAGGTTCTAGTTTCAAGCCTTAGGGCCACCAAGAAAACAACAGTGTGTTTAGTACCCAGCAACCATAAAGCACACACCCTCAAATTATGTATTGACAGATTTATGCTGGGAGATTGAAAATGCATATGGGATTACTTTTCTAAGCAATCACTGGTGGAAATCTTGTTATCTTTCCATCTTGAGCAGCTTGTTTAGAGATACCTAGCAGAGAAGGGTACAGTTCTGTGTAGAAAATGGACTCATGATACCTGTTGTCACGTCTCATAGCTGGAACTAAAATGTAAGTGGAATATGTGTTTTGCTTTGTTTTGTTTTGTTCATTGGAAACAGGTTCTTATGTAGCCCAAGCTGGTCTCAAACTCTGTGTAGCTAAGGATGATAACTTTGATCTTCTGAGCCTCTTGCTTCACCTCCCAAGCGCTGGGCTTGCAAGCATGTAGCACGGTGCCTAGCTTTAGAACGTGTATTTTAACTTGATTGTATTAAGAAAGATGGAAGGAAGAAAATGAAAATATCATGTGTAGGCTTTAACATTAGGTTAGGTTGTGTAACTACGAACATCGATTATCCTCTAAGCCTCTGTTTCTTCAGCTGTAAAATTACAGTAAAATGAGCTTTAAGCATTAATACTTGCTACATGAATACTTAATAAACATTATCTTCCTGTGTAATATTTCTTTTGCCCTCCCTACGTTGATAACTCACAGTAATGAAAAGCTAATTACAATATGCATGTTTTTTAATATGTCCCCTTTTAGGCTGATGGAACCAGCTCTGCTTCCTTAACTAATTCTTAGTCACAAGAGAGAGAGTTTCAAGAAGAGAATGTATTAGTCTTAAAAACTCAAACCTGTTGCTGAATGGCAAGCTGTCTAGGGACCTTGCCTTACTTTGCTGGTCTAGCTGTGGGGGATGGGCCACTTTGAGGGTGACAGATGTGTCCTCTGCTCCCAGCACCAGGTGCAGCCATTGTTTTAGCTGGTCTCTTCATCCCTCCTGTCTGTTACTCTGCTCTTTGTGGCCCATTGTTTCTGTAGGAAATTAGCATTAAATCCATCTGAAACCCCCATGTCCCTCAACTGCAGGTGACTGTTCCTGGCCCCAGCTGCCACCCTTGCGCTTGATTACTTCCATATGGGGCTGTGCAAAGAAGTAGTAGTCATTTATTGATTGCCACCACAAGCCCCCACCTCAAACATAATAACCTGAAATCTATTAGGCCTCCAGTAGGCTGTAGCTCAATTGGCATTACACTGTGATGAACGTTTTACAAGCAAAATAATTATGTCTTTTTTCTTCTCCCTTAGCCTCTTTCCGAATGTCAGATGGAGAAAACCCTGAGTTATCATAGTGTTGTAATTTGAATGTCTGGAGCTAGATGCTTCTCAGTAGTGGAGCTCTAAGAATTTGGATGGACTTGTCTGGAAAATTTTAGTCACTATTTTAAATATTTCGTACCACACCCATAGTGTTCAAGCAAACCATGGCCTGATAAGTCCTTAGGATAGAGATGGGAAGGGACACAAATTTGCATTACCTGCTTTATTAAATTATTTGGAGTGTTCAGTATGTTGAAAAAGGAGCCTAGTTTAAAAGGCTGGTTGAGGAAAACTATATGCAGAAAGTGTTGGTTAATGCACTCTGGTTGTAGTTTGCCTCAAACCACATAAAATGTTTCATGGCCTAGACTTCTTTATTGTTAAATGTGTGTATTTCATTTTGGGTGTTGTTATAAATTGATTGTAGTAGTATGGTGACACATGCCTGAGAACCCAGTTTTTAAAAGGCAAAAAGATCTCAACTTTGAGGCCACCCCCCACAGTAAGTAAGCTCAAGTCTAGCCTACCAGTCAAAACCTTACCTCAAAACATAAAAAGGTGAATTGGATTTAAAATCCCAAATCCATTTTAAGGACAGTTTTAAGTTGCCTTGGTTTCCTATGGTTATGTTGACTGGTACATTATTTCTTTGCCACCTGTAAAATGAGCCAGTTCAAGCCAAATTAGATTATATTAAAGACAGGTTTATTGGGAAGCTGCTCTCAGTTCACTAGCCCCAAGGACTGAGGCCAGGAAAGTCGCCATGGGGAAGGAGGGATGGGGAGGAAGAGAGAAATAGAAAGGGTGCTTAGACAGAGAGAGGAGACCAGAACGTCTGGGTCATATAGGGCGGAGCCTCTGGGCTGAAAAGTTCAAGGTTGGGGTGTGACAGGTAGGGACTGAGGGATACTGGGAGAGACTAGGTGGCTTTGGTATGTAAAATATGAACCTCAGTCCCTTGTCCCAGGGTCTGAAACCAAACATTGACTTTGTCAAAGTTAAAACCACACCAGTGAAGAGTATCCTAAGACGGGCAGTGGTGGCGCATGCCTTTAATCCCAGCACTTGGGAGGTAGAGGCAGGAAGATTTCTGCGTTTGAGGCCAGCCTGGTCTACAAAGTGAGTTCCAGGACAGCCAGGGCTACACAGAGAAACCCTGTCTCGAAAAACAAACAACAAAACAAAACAAACAAACAAAAAGTATCCTAATATACTGTACAGTGTCACAACCCTGGGAGTCAGCCAATTCGCTGACTTGACTGGTGAGTGTTTAATTTTGCAGCTCAGGTTTTATTATAAAATCTTTAGTTTATAACATCATAAATCAGATTATTTAATATGTCTAATATTTAAAGTGATAGTTTTATTACTTCCAAGTTAGCATATGGGAATATGGAATATAGGGCCATTTCTGTTGAGAATATATCTTTTTACTTTTCTTTTCTATTTCTGAGTTTAAAGAAGTTTAAGGTTTGAAAAACACTGACCAGAACTTTATCTGGCAACTCCTGTGAAGGCAAGCCTCCAGGTAAAGTGGCGTGATTGCATTTAGATTAGGTTAGTGTTAGTGTTTGAATTAGAGTGTTCAGAGAGCTTTGAAATCTGCTTCATCATTTTTCGGTTTTGTTTGTTTGTTGTTTTTTGAGACAGGATCTTACTATGTAGCTCTGTCTGTCACTGTGTGGCCCAAGCTTGCCTTTACTGCACAGATTGTCCTGCCTCTGCCTGGAATGCTGGGGTTAAAAGTACAGATGACCATTCACATGCAGTGTCATCTTTTTGAGCAGAAAGATGAGAAGATGGAAAGAGATAAGTTTGATTAGTGTTTGTTGCTGTGAAGAGACACACGACCAAGGCAATTCTTACAAAAGAAAACATTTAATTGGCCCTTGCTTACAGTTTCAGGGGACTTTTCCATTGTCACCATGTTTGGGAGCATGGTGCCAGAACTTTACAATCCAAAGGCAGAGAGATGCTGGGTCTGGTGTGGACTTTTGAAACCTTAAAGCCCACCCCAGTGGCAAACTTCCTCTAACAAGGCCACACCTCCTAATCCTCCTCAAGCAGTGCTGCTCCCTGTACTCCCTGGTGACCAAGCATTCAAATCTATGGCCTGTGGAGGCCATTTCCCCCCCCCCCCCTTGGAAGTTTTTCTCTGTGTAGCCCTGGCTGTCCTGGAACTCACTCTGTAGACCAGGCTGGCCTCAAACGCAGAAATCTGCCTGCCTCTGCCTACCGAGTGCTGGGATTAAAGGCGTGCACCGTCATGCCCGGCTGTGGAGGCCATTCTTACTCAAGCCAGTGCATCAGGGAAAAAGAAAGTAGCATTTGGGACTGGTTCTTATGCTCATAGAGTGGGGTACATTCATTTGCAGTTTGGAACAAGTTGGAATAGTTTTAAGTTCAGTATTACTGGTGTAGCTAGTTTGAAAAATGAAGTAAGAGGTTTTGTTTTTTAAATTGCATATAAGTTTTGCTTGCATGTATGCCTGTGTACCACTTGTGTACCTGGTGCCCTCAGAGACCAGAAGAGGGTGGTAGGTTTCTGGAACTTGAGTTATAGATGGTTGTTAGCTATTATGTGCATGCTGGGACTGAAACCCAGGCCCTCACGCAGGTCAGCTTGTGCTTTTAGACCTTGAGACATCGCTCCAGTCCCTCACTTTCCTTTTCTCAACTTGTCTGTCTAAAACAACTAAGTGTAACCATGCCTGTAATTATTTCAGTGTGTAGTTGTTAAGAGCTACAGACTTTGCTTATATAACCACAGCTATCAAAAGATTGATACTGCACCATTAAACTAAAAGATCTTACTCCCAAATTTACACAAAGAAAGAAATCTGGGGATTCTTGTAGGATTGGGACAAAACAAACCTGTTTTATGTGGCTGGTCACCCTACTAAAAATGGTATACTACACTTGAGAAGAGATAGGCAGGCAGACAGACAGAGAGCATGAAAGAGTGGTATCAGTAGCTCTAGTACTTGGGAAACAAAGGTTGGTCTGCTTTACAATGAGTTTTAAGAATTTTGAGAGCTGGACAGTTGAGATCCTGTCTCCAGAGAAGAGGGGGTAGAAGGGGCTACTTACTGATGAGTAACATACCTGTCAGTCACAAATGTATTATGCTGCTCTTGCAGAGGACCTGGGTTCAAATCCCAGTAACCACATGGTGGCTCACAACTTTTTGTAATTCCTGTTCCTGGGGATCTGGCATGCATGCATGCCAGATATGGTAGCATAAACCTTTAGACTATTCTAAATTACATTATAGAAATCAGAAGAAAGACTGTTCCAGGGAAGAGTTTAAAGGATGGGAAAAAGTTTGGTATGCTCAAAGAAAAGGAAAAAGCCCAGTATAATTATAATGTTGTGGTGAAGAAATGAGATTGTCTCTGCCACCACCACCACCTAGCATCTAAAATCTTTACAATTTCATATTCTATGTAATTTGGGGGGAGGGGCACCTGTGCTGTGATTAACATGTGGAGGTCAGAGAAGAGTTTTCAGAAGTTCTCTTCCACCAGGTAGCTTCTAGAGGTTGAACCCAGATTGTCAGGTGTTGTGGCAAGAACCTTAACCCAGCCTCTCCAGTTCTTTTTTTTTTTTTTTTTTTTTTTTAAAGATTTATTTATTTATTATATGTAAGTACACTGTAGCTGTCTTCAGACACTCCAGAAGAGGGCATCGGATCTCATTACGGGTGGTTGTGAGCCACCATGTGGTTGCTGGGATTTGAACTTCTGACCTTCGGAAGAGCAGTCGGGTGCTCTTACCCACTGAGCCATCTCACCAGCCCCGCCTCTCCAGTTCTGATCAATTGTTTCAAATATATAATTTATTTTTATTTTATGTTCATTTTAATGTTTTGCCTCAGTGTGACTATGTGTGTCAGAACCCCCAAAACTGGTGTTATAGACAGGTGTGAGCTGCCTTATGGGCATTGGGAATTGAACTTGGATCCTCTGGAAGAGCAGCTGGTACTTTGAATTGCTGATCCATCTTTCCAGCTCTTTATAATTTCTTTTCTTTTTTTTTCTTTTTGGTTTTTCGAGACAGGGTTTCTCTGTATAGCCCTGGCTGTCCTGGAACTCACTCTGTAGACTAGGCTGGCCTCGAACTCAGAAATCCTCCTGCCTCTGCCTCCCAAGTGCTGGGATCAAAGGCGTGCACCACCACGCCTGGCTATAATTTCTTTTTAAAAGAGTTTCTCTTTAAGGCATTCGTGAAAGGTCATCCATCCTTCCCTCTCAAGTCCAGAAGACAACTCTATCTATCTATCTATCTATCTATCTATCTATCTATCTATCTATCTATCTATCTATCTAATCTATCTATCTAATCTATCTATTGAATGTGAGTACACTGTAGCTATCTTCAGATACACCAGAAGAAGGCATCAGATCTCATTACAGATGGTTGTGAGCCACCATGTGGTTGCTGGGAATTGAACACAGGACCTCTGGAAGAGCAGTCAGTGCTCTTAACCACTGAGCCATCTCTCCAGCCCTATAATTTTTTAAAGATTAATTAATTAATTAATTTTTAGATTTATTTATTATATGTAAGTACACTGTAGCTGTCTTCAGACATTCCAGAAGAGGGAGTCAGATCTCATTACAGATGGTTGTGAGCCACCATGTGGTTGCTGGGATTTGAACTCTGGACCTTCAGAAGAACAGTCAGGTGCTCTTACCCACTGAGCCATCTCACCAGCCCAGATTAATTTATTTATGTATTTTATGTATGCACACCAGAAAAGGGCATTAGATCTTGTGGAACTGCATTTGGAGACAGTTGTGAGCCATTATGTGGTTGCTGGGAATTGAACTCAGTAACCCCTGGAAGTCAACCCTTAACTATTGAGCCATCCATCTCTCTAGCCCCAGATCAATTTTTTAATTTTTATTTTACTTCACTTTTTCCCGGGTCACACTATATATCCCGGCTGGCCTGGGATTCACAGAGATCTACTGCCTCTGCTTCCTGAGATCTGGGTTAGAGCCACCACTACCCCTGGCCCATGATTTAAAGTGTGGTGGGTAAATCATTTTGAGCTTTCAAAATGAAGTTAGACAAATAAACTTGGATGCTGTACATATTTTATTAGACAATTGGGATGGCAAAAATATTTCTGGCAACCTCATTTTCATTTTTATCTGTAGGACAAAAAAGTAAACTTTTTTTCTCCCCAGCAGACCATATGGTGTTTGCACAGACTTATGTGACGTAGCTGCATTATTTTTCTTTCAGAATAAAATGCTTTACCTGATGCCAATGCTCTGAGACATTTATTTTCTAGTCATCAGTATGTGCAGCAATTATTCTAGTCATTCTATTTTTTTCTTTGCTTCCCTCACACCTCCTTAGGGTGTCATGTATATTTTAGGCTAGCCTAAAACTTTCTCAAGCTTAGGGCAACCTTGAACTTCTGATCTTCCTCTTTGTACCTTTTGAGCACTAGGATTGTGGTTATGAACCACCACATCACATAATTTTATGGGTTCCTAAGGGTCTAACCTAGGACTTCATGTATTTTAGGGCTAGCACTCTACCAGATAAGCCATTACCAAAGTTCTTAACTGTTTTTGAGATAGTCTCACTCTATGCCCCTGCATGACTTGGACCTTACTATATATATATATATGTGTGTGTGTGTGTGTGTGTGTGTGTGTGTGTGTGTGTGTGTGTGTGTACCAGGCTGGCCTTGAACTCAAGAAGTTCACCTTCCTCAAGATGAGACCTCTATCCCCGGTGATCCAGATTTGATCCATACTACTTAAGCTGCTGCTGGGATTTTTTTTTTTTTTTTTTTTTTTTTTTTTTTGATACAGGGTTTCTCTGTATAGCCTTGGCTGTGCTGGAGCTTGCTCTGTAGACCAGGCTGGCTTTAGCTTTGAACTCACAGAGATCCACTTGTCTCTGCCTCCTGAGTGTTGGGATCAAAGATGTGACCAGCTACCTAAACTTCTCGAGTGCTGGATTATAAGTGTAGGACATCATTCATATATGTATTGTATTTAAAGAATACATTTCAGAACTGAGGAGATAGCTCAGATAGGTGACAGTTAAGTGCAAGGATGAAGTTTACATCCCCAACACCAGTGTCAAAATTGGTATGGTGGCACATAGCTGTAACACTGCAATTGGGCTGTTTTGGGGAGACGGGTGCATTCCTGGAGCTCAGCCAGTCATTCTAGCTAGATTGATGGGCTTCAGGTTCAATAAGAGACCCAAGCTCAAAAAATTAAGATAGAGGGACTGCTGGCAAGATGACTCAGAGGGTAAGAGCGCTGACTGCCCTTCAGAAGGTCCAGAGTTCAAATCCCAGCAACCACATGGTGGCTTAATGAGATCAGATGTCCTCTTCTGGAGCGTCTGAGGACAGCTACAGTGTACTTATTTATAGTAATAAATAAATCTTTTTAAAAAATAGTGCTCTCTTTCTCTCTCTCTCTCTCTTCCCCCCCTCCCTTCCCCTCTCTCTCACCCTTTCTCTTTCTGCCGCCACCTTCCCCCCTTCTCTCTCCCCTTCTCTCTTAACATGTGGAAACAAAAAATAAAATAAAATAAAAATTGCTATAGAGAGCAAATAAGGATGATACTGGATGCCATCTATCTTTTCTCCACACACTTACATCAGTACACATGCTCAACATTGATCGTGCATATATACTTGTATATATACCATGCAGTAAAAGACATGGACATTTCTCAATGGTGTTTCTTTGCATCATCCTTATAGTAGATATCAGAAAGAAATAAGTTCTGGTTTCCTGTCTCAGTCTGAATAAATAACACCTGAGTAAATTCAGTTATTAGTCTATTTCCCATGTTACTTGTCATCTGCTGGAGTTATGCCTCAGTAGAAACAGTACAGAAACTTCTATATTATACTTGCTTAGAATTAGGAAAGTGTTTTAGGATTAAAACTGTATATTAATATTAGATACTCCACTAGGAGCTGTAGTTACTAAAATATAAAGCTCAAACAATTTAGAGAAATAGGCAGAGAAAGAAGTAATTTGTGGGAAAATTCAATTTGAGACATTTCATTGGTTGTTAAGATGTGCTGGAAGAGTGTAAGTGTGGATAGATTTAACTGAAGATGGAACTAGAACATGAAAGAGATCCCAAGACAAGGAAGGCTAGGCATAGTATGCACAACTTTTTTATATGGCAAAGGTTTATTTTGTAATAATTTTTCTTTTTAGATTTTATATGTATGGGTATTTTGCCCACTTCTTATGTCTGTACAATGTGTGAGTTCCTGGTGTCCACAGAGGTCAAAAGAGGGTGTTGGATCCTTTAGGATTGAAATTACAGATAAGTCACCATGTGGTACTGAGAACTAAACTTGGATTCTCTGCAAGAGCAGCAAGTATTCCTAATCAATGAGCCATCTCCTAAGCTCCCAGGGATTTCATTATAATGTAATAGTAGGTATTGGTACTTACATGTTTACTCTCATGGCATAGGTGGCTATTTGCTCTGCCAAAGTGCCCATCTACCTTCCATTTATGTTGTTTGGATTCAGTCCCTGCTATATTATAGCCTCACATTTACATTGTGCTTTTAATCTTGAAAAGCTTTTTACCCTCCTAAAGGCCCCTCGGGGAAGGAAGTAAAAGCCAGGTGTCATATTTTTATCAAAGAGAAAACTGGGACACCATCGTGGTATCTATCACTTCAATTCTTAAGTAAGGTTGTTTTTTATAGCTTGACTGCAGAGAGTGCTTTCCAATAGGAAGAACCTCCTTCGGGTATTTTGTATATCCCTGAATGCTACCTGAGGCTGCCTTACTCAAGTGTCTGGCAAGGCAGGCTCTATGGTTGCTGATCATGGAGCTAACAGCCTGACATCTGTAAGTTGCAGCTGTACCCTTTTGTTCCAGTCTATATTTCTGCCTGCATTTTTGAAGAATCACAGAATCTGGAAGAATGTAAGTTTACCATTCCAAACTTGGAAGTTTGCTCTGTGTGTGGGAGTATTCTGTACTGAATGCTGATCCTGAAATCCCATAGTGGGCACTGTCCTCTCAGTTCATTTATTGCCATCTTCAGTTCATCATCCCTATGCCAGTTTTAGTTTAATGCCAAAATAAGATTGAGCTATCATAAGATAAATTGAGTGGGTGCTAAGTGTGTCACTAAAGTGTCTGCCAAAGACAGTTTTCTCTGATTTTGTTCTTCTATTCCTTAGCCTGTTTTGGCAAACATAACAACCTGGTTATATGTCAGGGCATATGAGCAGGGTTGTTTATTGAACTCCTCTCTTCCCCACTTGAGATGGGCTCTCAATAATTAACCCATGCTGGATCCTCGCCTCCTACTCATGGTGACTTTTTTTTTTTTTTCCACATTCTCCCAAGTGCCATGATTAAAGGTGTGAACCATTATTTCAGGCTGTGTGGTTTATTTATGCTTAAGGGCTAAGATTGTGCCTGATGTACCTCTGGTTGCTTGGTAACCACTGTCTATTCACACCCAACTCTAGGCCCCCTCCTGTTTCTTCCTGATTGCTGGGATTACAGGCATGTACCACTGTGCTAGGTTTATGGACCCCTAGATATTGAACCCAAGACATTGTGAATTAAGCAAGTACTCTACCAACTGAGTCATATTCCACGACTCCTATTTAGTTTGTTTGCTTGTTTTTTCCTTGGTTGTCCTGGACTTTGAACTGTAGGCCAGCCTGGCCTCAGACTCACAGAGATCAGCCTTCCTCTGCCTACAGAGTACTGGGGTTAAAGGTGTGTGCCACCACTGCCTGGCAAGTTTGTTACTATAATTTAAAGCACATCTGTTGCTACTTCTTAAGCAAACCTATTAATTTGCTAAAGTGAGAAGCTTTTTTCATTATCAGTGAGGACATAGCTGGACTTTTAAAAATATAGCTTCAATCTACTTCTAGCTTTCTTTTCTTTTCTCTTCTTTTCTCTTCTTTTCTTTTCTTTCTTCCTTTCTTCCTTTCTTCCTTTCTTCCTTCCTTCCTTTCTTTCTTTCTTTCTTTCTTTCTTTCTTTCTTTCTTTCTTTCTTTCTTTCTTTCTTTCTTTTTTTTGTTTTTTCGAGACAGGGTTTCTCTGTATAGTCCTGGCTGTCCTAGAACTCACTTTGTAGACCAGGCTGGTCTCAAACTCAGAAATCCGCCTGCCTCTGCCTCCCTAGTGCTGAGATTTAAGGTCGTGCGCCACCACGCCCGGCTACAAGATACTTTGTTTTCACAATGGGTCACAACATAAGCATCTGGCCCATTTTGCCAATGTACATGCTACACATGCTTGATCAGCAGCTATGGGGCACTCTTTAGTATCATGTCTGAAAAGTGAATAAAAATCCATATAAAACAAACATTCCAAGTTTCCATGGGAACACAGTAAATGTGACCCCCCATCTCCTAACCTTCCATACAGCATTGGTGCCAACCCTACTCTTACAAAGACATTCCAAACTAACAGTAACTAAGTTAAATGGTCCCCCCACATGCCTTAACACAAGCTAAACTTGCAGTAAAGTGCTACAAGAATGGCATCTACACATTGATCCTAGCAGAAGCACAGGCTGCAGGATGACGGTCCATCCCGCTCTCCTGGGCACAAGACACGGGCAGCGTGCCATCATCTTGCTCCTCCACCTCCGGCGGGAAGCCATGGCTCTGGATCTGCTTCATGAGTTGCCACTTTGGCTGTGACATTACATAGTAGATGTTTGACCTCTGGAACCCATTGAACGTAGAAGCAGCATGGTCTGCATTAGCTATAGACAGCATTTACTCTCATGTTTGTCACTTTGAGCTGTGATCAGTATCTTTTCTCCTAAATTTGTAGTCAGAATGTACAAACCTCATTGAGTCTTATAATTGTCTCCTTTTTTGTTTTATTTTTGAGACAGGATCTCACTATACTCCTGGCTGTTTTGGAGCTTGCTATGTAGATCAGGCTGACGTAGTACTAAGAGATCTGCCTTCCTCAGCCTCCCAAATGCATGTTAAAGGCATGTACTTCTCAATTTAGATTTCTTTTGTTAAAATTCTAAACTTAAGTACAACAAAATTATTACATGTGTGTGTATCCTGAGTATAATTTAACATCCCTGTCCCTTGGTGTTTGTTGGTTTGTTGGTTTGTTTGTTTGTTTGTTTGTTTTATGAGACAAGGTTTCTCTGTGTAGCCCTGGCTGTCCTAGAACTCACTCTGTAGACCAGGCTGGCCTCCAGCTCACAGAGATCTACCTGCCTCTGCCTCCTCAGTGCTGGGGTTAAAGAAAATATATTTTCTAGGACAATTTATGTATCTTTTTATTGACTTTCTATTTTTCCTTCTATACCTTGAGATAAGCTGTTTCCAGGTATTTATTGAAAGAAACCATTGCCATCAGTGTCAGTTTCTTAGCTTTTGTTTTTTCTTTTTTTCTTTTTTGTTTTTCAAGACAGGGTTTCTCTGTACAGTCTTGACTGTCCTGGAACTCACTCTGTAGACCAGGCTGGCCTTAAACTCAAGAGATCAGCCTGCCTTTGCCTCCCAAATGCTGAGATTAAAGGTGCGTGCCACCACTGCCCGGCCAGTGGCAGTTTCTTAAAGAACTTGTGTATTCATTGGTATTGTCCCCCACACCCAGCTTGTTTAGTCTTCGTATTGCAAGCTTTTAGAGTTGCTATAGTGTGCAGTGTCCCATAGACTGGTATGACAACTCCCTGCTTGTAATACCTCGAGCTGTCATCCAAAGAGGCCAAAAACATGGCACTATAGTGCTTTTCCAGATGTCATTCCCTCTGTTTGGATGACTTGGAGCTTAAGAAGGGTGTTTGCACTTGAATAGCAGAAGAAAACTGTTCCTTTGGCATAAGGCCCACCCTGGCAGCATTCTACATTGGCTCTTGATTAGAAGTGAATGCTAGTCAGTCAGGATGTCTGATTATCAGACCCAGCCTTTAAGATGAAATAGGGTACAAAAGCTAAAGGGCGACTTAAATATCTCTGAGATCTAAAAGAAGCCCCTGTCACAGCTGCAGTTCAGAGCCCGAGAGCTTTAAGTATTAATCAAAAAGTGTCTACATATAGAAACTGCTCTTAGAAAGGAGGCAGAGGGATGTGTGGTGGAAACCTTTTTAAAAAATTTTTTTTTATTTATTATGTATTTTCCTCAATTACATTTCCATTGCTATCCCAAAAGTCCCCCATACCCTCCCTAGAAACCTTTTTTTTAACTGCTTTTTAGAAATATAGCAATAAAATACATATATCATATATCCAAATATGGATTACTGGTTCTTTTTTGTTGTTATATTTTAAAGATTTAGTTTATGTGTGTATTTTGCCTGCATGTATGTTACTGCACGAAGTATGTAGTGCCAGTAGAGTCTAGAAGAGGGTATTGAATGCCCTGGAGCTGAGGTTACAGATTATTGTGAGCTGTCATGTGGGTATTGGAACCAAATCCAGGTGAGCCATCCCTCCAGCCACTTTTTTTTTTTTTTCCTTCGAGACAGGGTTTCCTCTGTGTAACCTTGGCTGGGATTAAAGGCATGTGCCACACCACCCAGCTAAAGAAGTAAAAACTTTTTGTGGGGATGGGGAAGAGACAGGGTCTTACTACATAGCTCTGGCTGTCCTGAACCAGGCCAGTCTGGAACTCACAACAGAGGCCCACCTGCCTCTCTGCTTCCTGAGTGCTCGGATTAAAGACTGGCTTTGTTGGTTTTCTTTCTTTTGTTTTTTTTTTAAGTCAATTAATTTTTACTTTTAATGTACATTGGTGTTTTGCCTGCATATATGTCCCTCATAACAAGAGTTACAGACAGTTACGAGCTGCCATATGGGTGCTGAGAATTGAACCTCAGTCTTTGGAAAGAGCAGCCAGTGCTCTTAACAGCGGAACCATTTCTCCAGCCCTTTCTTTCTTCCTTTCTTTCTTTCTTTCTTTCTTTCTTTCTTTCTTTCTTTCTTTCTTTTTTAAATATTTATTTATTACATGTAATTACACTGTAGCTGTCTTCAGACACTCCAGAAGAGGGCATCAGATTTCGTTACAGATGGTTGTGAGCCACCATGTGGTTGCTGGGATTTGAACTCAGGACCTTTGGAAGAGCCGTCGGCGCTCTTAACTGCTGAGCCATCTCACCAGCCCCTCCAGCCCCTTCTTAATTGTATCTTTTGAAAATAGAAAATCACTTTTAGATAGGCTTGGAAACATATACTTATAGCCCAAGTGGAGACATGAGGACTGAGCTTAGGTAGGTCATGGTGAGTACAAGCCTGCTGCAATTTGCTTTACACCCCAAAAGAAAGTAAAGATTTATTTTCATGTTTTGTTTATCCACTTAAAATTTTTGGTTGTGGGTTTTAAAATTACTTTTTTTAAGATAGCATTTTCATGTATGAGTTTTTGCCTGCATGTGTGTATATATGTATACAACCACATGCCTGATACCCACATAGGTCAAGAAGGTATTTAATTTCCTGGAACTGAAGTTACCATTGGTTGTGAGCCACCATGTGGTGTTGGGAATCAAACACCAGTCTCCTATAAGAGCAATAAGTGCTCTAATCTATTGAACCATCTCTTGAGCCTTTAAAAATCATAATATTATTATTACTGTGTGGCTTGCATGTATGACTGTGGGTACATGTGTAGATGTGAGAGGGAAACTGTCTGGGAACTGCAAGGTTTCCCTGTTGTGCCATCTACGTGGTCCTGGTTTGAATGCTATGTGACATGAATATTTTGCGTATTATGAGTTCATGAAAATAATCTCTTGGGCTTTTTGTGTGGTTGTTGTAGTAGTTGTTTATTGTTAAAACAAACTTATTTTGTAGCCCTAGGCTAGCCTTGAACCTGTCATTTTCCTGCCTCAGCCTCCTTAATACAAGAATTATAGGCATGGACTACCATACCTAGCTTTCTTGCTTTATTTTCCTTTTTCTTTTTTTCTTTTTTTTAATCTTTTTGGTTTTTCGAGACAGGGTTTCTCTGTGTAGCCCTGGCTGTCCTGGCACTCACTTTGTAGACCAGGCTGGCCTAGAACTCACAAATCCGCCTGCCTCTGCCTCCCAAGTGCTAGGATCAAAGGCGTGCGCCACCATGCCGGGCTTCTTGCTTTATTTTCAAAAAGCTTTTGTTGTTCTGGATGTTAACCAGGGATCTATCATGAGTCATTTTGTTTATATTTATGGAGTGTGTATTCTTCACAGTAATATAAATATCTTGGTCTATATCACTCCCTCCCTAAAATATAGAGATGTTTTTGAATTTAAAATTTTTTCTTTTTATAAAACTGGGGGTAATATATTTCTAGATAGTTGTAGTGAAAAGGTTGCAAATCATGAAATTTTCTTGTTTGTTTTAAACCAGGTCTGTTTAAGAGGTCAGTTATGGTGGTGTAGCATCCTAGTGTCTGAGGCAGTACTGTTGTGAGCTTGAGGCCAGCACAGGCTTTATGAAACTCTTAAAATAAGATTAAAAAGAGGGTTTAGGAAAAGATCTGCTAAATTGCCCAAGGTTGTGGTTATAGCATTTATCTGGTAGGCCTTAGATTCACCTAAAAAAGAGGGAAAGAAGCAGGGCAGTGGGGATGCCTTTAGTGCCAGCACTGAGTCTACAGAGCTCCAGGACAGTTGGGGCTACACAGAGAAACCCTTTCTTGAACGCCCCCCTACCTCCCACCCCCAAAAAGGAGAGAATGAGGGAAAAAAAAATCAATGAATTGGCTTTGCATGTAATACGTTTAATGTTCTTGTAACTGGATTTGACACTGGGAACACCATAGTGGAGAGGGCAATTCCTGTTCTGCTCTCAGCGCTCAGGCGTTTATGACTTGAGGAACAGAGGCTCGCCCTTCACAAACAAGAATGCATCATGGTGGATTTAGGGACCTGTGATGTAAAGTCTTTAGTATTCTTCATTATGTAGTTGATTGGGAATGCTCAACATTTTGTAGAGCTCTGTTTGATAAGGATTTATTTATAGGGCTTTTTTTTTTGATTGTTGGTATTATTGTTATTTGATGAAAATATTTGCTAAAGCCATGGCTGTAGCATGAATATTGGAATGATTATGTATCTGTACATGTAGATGGCTTTCTTCATTGGCTACCTATTCTTTTTCCTTTTTCTTTTTCTTTTTGATTTTATTTTATTTTTGAGACAAGGTTTCATTGTGTAAGTCTTGGATGTCCCAGAACTCAATTTCTATAGTCCAGGATGTGACTGAACTCAAGAGATGTGCCTACCACTGCCTCCTCCTGTAAGCTAGGATCAAGGGTATATACCATTATGCCAGCCTAACCTATCTTTTAAGGATTGCCCACTTTAAAAGTTGTTTTCTTTGCAGGGCCAGGTGGTTGACTTTCCCAGAGCTTGGGAGCAGAGGCAGAGAGCTCTTTATGAATTTGAGGCCATTCAGGATTATACAGTGAGGACAGACCCCAGCCCCCACACATAATTTTCCCTCCAGGCAGTAGCCAGTAATCCTAGGTACTTAGGAAACTGAGGCAGGAGGATTGTAATTTCTAGGTGAGTTTAGACAGTCTAACAGTACCTGGATAAAATAAAATGTTTGGAGGATGTTAGCTTTGTGGTAATGCTTGCTCCACAGGCTGGGGGGGGGGGGGGGGAGGTCCTGTATTCAATCTTTAGCATCAAAATAAATTTAAAATAATTTTTTTGCATTGATGTTTTATACTCATGATTGGTATTTCAAAACAGATAGATAGATAGATAAATTCTTTATGTTGTTTTGTTTTGCTTTAATCTGAAGGAACCAGAGGTGTTAACCTATGTTTTAAAACTCACATTTGGTAGTGGTATAAACAGCTGTCACACTGCATAATTGTCACATCATTATGAGAGTTGCTGTTGCTCATTAATCTGTAGGTTTAAGTCAGGGAAAAATTAGTTCTTGTAAGACTTTATGTTGGGAAGGCCATCTGCTCCTTATTCCCAAATCCAAAAGGAAGTTAGCTATAGCATTTGAAAGTCCATTAATTAAGATATGTATAGGAAAATGGGCTTTCCTACAAGTGCTGACTCTGTATGAAGGTACTATGTTGAAGTATAAGATATGTAGACATTCTCTTCATGTAATGGAAAAGAATCTTAGTTTTCAAGGGTAGTCGAAACCTAAAACAGTATTAGAATGATAAAACGCCCATCTGTGGTCAGACCTAGGGAGTTTGAAGCCAGCCTCAGCTATGGATTAAAACCATGTCATGAGAATAAGAAAGTAAACAGGCCAGACATCTGCACTTTGATAACACTTGGATTCACTGAGATAAGTCTTCCCTTTTGTTATACCTATACAACTTTAGTATAACTCATGGCATAAAGATTGGAAGTTGGGACAGGATTTCATTGGGTGTCCTAGGCTAGTTTTGAACTCCTGGCAGCTGTTTTGTGTCAGCTTCCTGAGTGTTGGGGCCCAGCTCATCATAAACTCCTTGAGATTGGGATTGTATCTTTGTGTTTATATTCTTAGTACTTAGTACATTGCTTAGGTCATGCTAGCCTTCCAGTGACCTTTGTATTAGGAGTAACAATGGTACTTTAATAAAACTTGTCTTATAATTTCTCTATATTCCTTATTCTATCATAGCATATCCTGTATTAAGGAATACTTAACTATCATTTCTATGGAGAAGTATGTCTAGAATGTGCTTTGTTTGTTTTGGTTTTGGTTTTTTCGAGACAGGGTTTCTCTGTATAGTCCTGGCTGTCCTGGAACTCACTCTGTAGACCAGGCTGGCCTCGAACTCAGAAACCCACTGCCTCTGCCTCCCGAGTGCTGGGATTAAAGGCATGTGCCACCATGCCCAGCTTAGAATGTGCATTTTCATAAACATAATATACTATTATTTTCATTAAGTTATATGTTACTATCTAGATTCTTTATTCTAGAACATAATTAATCTACTAGTCTGAGAAATCTGCTATTTTTAATTTAGTCGTCAGTATGGGGTTGTTTTACCTACATGGTAGTTGGTCATTCTTCAGGACTGTATCCTGTATCCCAATCTATAACCTTATTTAGCTTTCTTTTTTGTTTTGTGCTTGACTCTGTTGCCTTAAGCTCATAGATCTACTGGCCTCTGCTTCCTGAGCGCTGAGAGGTCTGAGCCACCACACCTGACCCTTTTCATCTAAGTTTTAATTCTATTTATGGAGACAGAGCTAACTTATCAGCCAGCAATGTGAACACAGTACGTGATGAGATTTTTCTGTCTTTTTATGCTTGTTTGAGACAAAGTTTCTTTGTATAGACCAGGCTGACCTTGGACTCAGAGATCCACATCACATGCCTCTGCCTCCTGAGTGCTAGGATTAAAGGTGTGTGCCACCATTCCCAGCTAAGTTTTTCTCTCTAAATGAATCATATTTAGTAAATATTTTTAAATAATTTTTCCAAAAAGATAATTACATGTATTTGGGAATGAAATTATTTGTTGAACTTAAATAACCACAGTTGGAAATTTATGAGATGAATTTCTAAGTCAGTTTAGTTTGTATTTAGGTGATAGTCTGTTTCTACTAGCAATATCACAACCATTTGTCAGGTTTATTCTTTTGCAATGTATTTTGTTAGCTTATACATTCATTCTTAGCACTTTTACTGATCTTTGAAAGAATAACTCTCAAAGTTCTGTAAATCCCCTCTGCACTCCCTCCTGTATGAATTGCAGTGCTTGCCATTGTATATCATTTGCTTTATAGTTTTCCATCCTCTTTTCATGCCCTCATTTTTGTTGATTGGTTTAAGTAACCCTTCTTTCCTTCTGACTTAGGGTTTGATTGCTGTGAAGAGACCATGACCACTGCAACTCTTATAAAGGAAAACATTTATTTAACTGGGGCTGGCTGACAATTCAGAGGCTTCATCTATTATGGTCATGGTGGAAAATTCGGTGGCTTGCAGGAAGACATGGTGCTGGAGAAGGAGCTGAAAGTTTTTGATCTCTAGGCATCAGGAGACTGCCACACTAGGCCTGGCTTGAGCATATGAGTCCTCAAAGCCTTCCTCCATGGTGACACAATTCCTCCAACAAGGATGTACACCCACTCCAACAAGGCCACACACTTCTTAATAGTCCTTTTCCCTATGGGCCAAGCTTTTAAACACAAGTTTATGTGGGCCATTCCTATTCAGATCACCACAACTTTCCTGTTTCTTGTTTTGTTTTGCTTTTTGTTTTAAAACTAAGAACTCAAGCCTTCCAGGTTGGTATCAAGCTCACTATTCAGCTGAGGATTTCTGAGTCTCGCTCCTGCCTTGCTAGTGTTCACAAGGCCTGGTTTATGCACTTTGACAAGTGAGCTATACACCTAGCCCTTTAAGTAACATTTTAAGATTAGAAAATTTTTTTCTCCTGCCCTATCTGGTAAACTCATTTAGTAGAGGACCAGAAATGGTAACAGCAGTAGGATGGATGCAGTGATGAGAATGATTTACAAAGTGGCTTGCAGTTTAGAACAGTATTGGCTTCACTTTCTGATAACAAAACAGATTAGATTTAGGGGTGATTTAATTGAGCTCTTTATGGAGGTGATGAGCTGTTATTTGTGTGTGCTCGGATTTGTTTTGCATTTGGCCAAAAATTTACACTCTCCAAATTCAAAATGAGATTTTTAGTAGGTTAAATGTTAAGTTTGAGGCTAAAGTACCCCTTCTTACATGAGCATAGAGTACACATTTTGGCTGTAAGCATCTAAGGATGGACCTGTTTTGGTTTGTTAATTAATAATTGTTAATTAATAATCTAGACTTATCTGCAAATAGATTCTCAAAGAGAGAGTATCTAAATTAGATTGGCCCGTGGGCATGTCTGTGGGGGCTTGTATCTTGATTACATCGATGTGAGAAGACCCAGTCGAATGTGAGGAGTACCATTTCCTAGGTTTGGGACTTTATTAAGTAGGGTGGAGAAAGTGAGCTAAGCATTAAGCATGGATGCAGTAATTTCTCTTTGTTCTTGGCAGCTCCATACAGGATCCTGTCCTGGAATTAGGAGGTCAAGTAAACTCTTTCTCCTTTAAAGTTGCCTTTGTTAGGATGTTTCATCACAGCAACAGTAAAAAGACAAGCTGGTCAAATTTAATCCCTTCTATTAAAGAGACTCCAGGTCAAGACTGAGGTCTTATGCTTATGACTTGAGCCTTGATTTGCCTTCCCTGTTGTGTTACTGTTTCAAATATTGTGTCCCAGTGTTTCCTCAATCCTGACTACCTGTTGAAACTTTACATGTGTCCACTTGGGAGTCCTGGTTTAGCCCAAAACAAAATAGAAAGATAGAAAAGTGGAACCAGGAAAGCTAGAGAAATGACTTAGCAGTTAGGAATACTTGTTCTTGAAATGGAGCTGGGTTCAATTTCCAGCACATCCCCATGACAGCTCACACTGTAACTCCAGTTCTAGAGGGATCTGATACCCATTTTTCTGACTTCCCAGTATACCAGGCATAAACATGAAAGAAACATATATGCAAAGTAAATCTAAAAAGAAAAATAGTTTAATTAAAAGGGATTTAATTAAATTAAATTGGAGGAGGTGAGGGCTGGGGGGCTGGAAGGAGGACATGAGAGTGATCAGAGCATATTATATACACATATGAAATTATTAAAAGACTCAAGGATTTTTGGACTTAAAAATGGAAGTCAATGTAACTAGAGTAATACTAGCCATATATGAAAAAAAATGCTTGGTAGCACAGTGGATGTCTAATTGTTGAGAAGGAAATCAAGTTTAACTAAAATGTAAATAAAAATCTGTTATAAGCTATGACCCAGATTCAAGGAAGTGAGTGTTCACCTATTGTTTATGCCAGCCATATCATTAGTTCTATTTCCACGATCGTTCTCTTGCTGTGACCACATGTATTTTAATAAGTAATTGTAATTATAATGTACATACAATTTTTTGTAGAGAATGGCCCTCCACCTGGCTCTGTATTGTATGTATTCCCCAATTGCTGATATTTTTTTGTAATTATTTTCAGTGTCTTCACAGTTTGCATTGACATGCTGCTCTACCATTTAATTGACCACTCCTCTGTGGAATAAATTGCATTTTCCCTTGAGTTATTTTCTTAAGGACAAATAATTAAGGAGTGAGGTCACACAATCAAAGAGAATATTTTTCTGGCAAAGAAATATTTTTAACCCTACTAATTTAATATTAGTACTTTGAAATATGTTTATTTTTGCTCTTTCTTCTGACTACTAATGGTATCAAATGAGAGTGTAGATAATCTGTAAAAAATGTTAGCCAGGCAGTGGTGGCACACGCCTTTAATCCCAGTACTTGGGAGGCAGAGTCAGACAGATCTCTGAGTTCAAGGCCAGCCTGGTCTACAGAGATTTCCAGGACAGCCAGGGCTTGAAAAAACAAAGCAAAACAAAACAAAACAAAAAAATCTTAATAGCCCAAACTGGAAATGGGTGACTATTTTCTTCCAAGTTTATTGTGTTTTGGCAGAGCTGTGGGGACTGGCAGAGGAAATGTGGGGGGGATTGGTAGCTGTCTTGACTCACCAGAAGAGGGCGTCAGATCTCAATATGGATGGTTGTGAGCCACTATGTGGTTTCTGGGATTTGAACTCAGGACCTTTGGAAGAGCAGTCAATGCTCTTACCCGCACATGACAGTGGTCATGGCTCTCTGAGTGTCTTCCCTGTTTTGGCATTTATAACTGTTAATCCTAACTTGCAGGATTTCCCTCCTCAAGCAAATGAGGACTAGATTTCTTTTTTTCCTTTTTATTTTTTTAAAAGACTTATTTATTTATTTATTTATTTATTTATTTATTTATTTATTTATTTATTTATTTATTATATGTAAGTACACTGTAGCTGTCTTCAGACACTCCAGAAGAGGGTGCCAGATCTCGTTGTGGATGGTTGTGAGCCATCATGTGGTTGCTGGAATTTGAACTCAGGACCTTCAAAAGAGCACTCAGTGCTCTTAAGCGCTGAGCCATCTCCCCAGCCCTAAGGACTAGATTTCTTGACTGGATCTTTTGTAACTAACATTGTTTCATTCAAATAGTTTAAAATGTTTTGAGCTGGTCATGGAGCAGTGTGTTAAGATGCCACTATGTCTACAGGTTCTATCCCTGGGTCCCAAACAGTAGAAAGAACGTACTCCCATAAATTGTCCTCTGACCTCCACATGTGTCCTGTGTGTTGAGATTTAGGTGTGTACTCTCATACTGGTTTATTGTTAACAATTTCTAGAGACCAGATTGAGCCAAATACATAAAGCTTCATTTAATTTTTTGTTTGGCTGTTTCGGCCTGACTTGCTAAGAGCTTATAAGCATGTAGGCAGGTCATCGACGGTTCCAGGGTTTATATCACCACCTGTCTTGGCTAGCAGTTGCCCAGTTCCACTTGTTATTTAATTGGCAGGCTATCTTTACCTTAGTGCACCATGCTCTATGTCAGAAGTTCCGTACCAGATACTGTTACAGTTAGCGTATTGCCAGAAGCTTCTCATGGCAGTCTTAGTCTTCGGTCTCTCCACTCCTGAACCCCAAGTTCTCTGTTGTTTGTGTGTGTGTGCTTTTTCCCACTCTAAACCAGAAACTGTATCCTTTTGGGGGCCATAGGAGCATAATTTTTCAAATATTAAGGGACATACAACAAGGTGGAACCCTAGCGGTGGCTGGCAAGCTCTGTCAGAGTTTGACAAATATGTATAAAAAGAAAATATTTGTGTAGTATGACCTGGAATGTGGTGATGTGAGGTAAAGCTTTTCTTAGAGCCAAGGATACAGCTCAGAGTGCCTCGCATGCCCAAGCTGATTTTAAACCAAATGAAAATACAAAAGAATCAGATGATCAAATTGACTAGAATTGGGTGGAGGTCAGATATATGTCATAAGCCACATAACTTATTTATGGTGTCTTCCTCCTTCCCTCCCCACTTTTTTGTTCACTCTCTACCACCTTTGTACATCCAAGGAGACCAAAAAGAGAGTATTAGATCCCCCTTGAAGCTGGATTTATTGGCAGTTGTGAGCTGCCTAAGGTGGATGCTATGAACTGAGCCCTATCAGAGTGACAAATGCTCTTAACCACTAAGCCATTCTGCAGCCCACAGTTTTTGGAGGGACAAGGTCTCATGTAGCCAGACTGGTTTAGAATTAATTATTTTAGTTTGAAATCCTGTATCTCATCAGGCATGGTCTTGCACACCTTTAATCCTAGCACTCTGGAGGGGGGAAAAAAGCCAAGCCACTATGCTTATAGTTAACATGATAGACTATTTGAAAGAGAAAGACAGTACTAAGAACATATGCCTTTGTTTATTGGTTGTTTGTTGGTTTTTATTTTTTGCTTTGTTAGGTTTTTTTTGAGACCATGTTCTTCTGTGTAGCCCTGGCTGTCCTGGAAATCATTCTGTAGACCAGACTGCCTTGATCTCACAGAGATCTGCCTCCTGGGTGCTTGGGATTGAAGGCATGCACTACCACAGCCCAGTACCTGTTTAACTTTTTAAGTTGGGATCTCATAGTATTGCTATGGTTTGCCTGATACAGGCTGACTTTGAACTTAAGAGCTCCACTACAGAGTGCTAGCATTAATTAAAGACAGCCACCACCACTCCTTAACTTACTTTCACTTAATGGGATAAAAAAATAAATAAAAACCTGAATGTAATGGCTCTCATCTGTAATCACAGTACTCCTGAGGTTGATACAAGATACTGCTGTGAGATTAAGGTTTAGCCTGAGCTACATAGTGGGTTCCAGGCTAGAATGGGCTGTGGGATGAAACGGTATTTAAAAGAAAATATAAAACAAAAAAGCAAATCTACAAACATGGTCTGGAGAGATGGCTCAGTTGTCATGGAGGACCTGTATTCAATTCTTAACACCTATGTAAAAGCTAGGCTTGAGTCTGTAATCCCATTGTGGAGACCTGAGCTCATTGGCACTCCAGCCTAGCCAAATTGTCCAACTCCAGATTCAGGGAAGGACTTTGTCACCAAAACTGTGATGAAGAGTGATGGAAGAAAACATCTGATGTGGACCTCTCTGGCCTCCACAAATACACATGTACATCTTCACAGACAAACATAAACATGTATATACACACACTTAACTCTCCTCATACACAAAGAATAGAATTGGGGGGAGGAGAATGTGTGGTCAGTGAGGTGGTTCTGTGGGTACAAGTATTCGTCCCCTCCCAAGCCTGATAGTCTTAGTTTGACCCCTCATCCTTACGTGGTGTCAGAGAGAACGAACCCCCTGCACATTCATGTATATGTGTGTGCACACACTAAAATAAATGTTTTAGATTTCTTAAGGGTTGGAGAGAGATGGATCAGTAGTTGATAGCACTTGGGTTCAATTCCCAGCACCCACATGGCAGGTTAACAACTTCCTTTAACTCCAGTTTCAGGGAATCTATTACTCTATTCTGGCACATACATTCAGGCAAAATGTCTGTCTGTCTGTTTGTCTGTCTACATATCTATCTATGAATGATAAAAATCACTTGAAAAAAATTGTAACCAGAAGCATGAAGAGTGCTGACAGATGCTATGAGTTCAAGGCCAAACTGTCTTATGTTGCAAGTTCCAGGCCAGCCAAGGCTACTTGGGGAAAACTGTCTCAGAGAATCTAAGTAAATAATTAAAGAAGGAGTAGAGGATGCAGAGTCCCACAGCCAAACATTAGGCAGAGAGAGAGCCAGGGTTGGAGGTGTCTCTCTGGTCCCTACACTCAGAGTTTAGGGAACCTGGTGGATGAGCGGGAGGAGGAACCGTGGGAGCCAGAGGTGTCAGGACACTAAGAGCAAGGCTACAGAATTAACAAAGCAGGGCTTGGAGGGGGGTTTGTCACAGAGACAGGACCTGCACTGGTCTGTGCTAGGTCCTGGGCGTGTTTTAGGGGGACTCCAGACAGTGGATGTTGGGGGTGTCTTTGACTCTTCTGTCTGCCTTTGGGACTTCTTCCCTCCTACTGGATTGCCCTTGCCAGGCTTAATGTGAGGGGTTGGTGCCTAGTCCTCCTGTGTCTTGTGCTGTGTTTGGTTGATGTTGCTTTTTTCTGGGGTAGGGGTGGAGCATTGTGGTGCTGATGTGGATCTGGAGGAGTGGGGAGATGAGGAAACTGGGAGGAATGGAGGGAGGGGATGACACTGGTCACACTGTATTGTGTAAGAGAAGATTAAATAAAAAATTTTAAAAAGCTACAGATGGTACCAGGCTTACTGGTTAAGAGCACATACTGCTTTTTCAGAGTCCCTGAATTTGGATCCATCCTCCATATTCTCCCTCCCTCTCTCCCCTGTGGATCAATTCTCAGGTACTTAAGTATTACACAAGCATTCTACCACTGAAATAAGCGCCCCCCCCCCCCCCATCTTGCTGTACACTTGCCCCAGCTGGTCTAGAACTCTAGATCTTTCACCACAGCTTTTTGAGGGCTAGATTATAGGGCATGCTCCCTTGCCCAATGTATCTTAAATGATGTACTGTTCAGTGCTGTTAAGTTTAGTCATCATCATCATCCATCTTCAGAAACTGTCTTTTTTTTTTTTTTTTTTTGGTTTTTCGAGACAGGGTTTCTCAGTATAGCCCTGGCTGTCCTGGAACTCACTTTGTAGACCAGGCTGGCCTCGAACTCAGAGATCCACCTGCCTCTGCCTCCCGAGTGCTGGGATTAAAGGCGTGCGCCACCACGCCCGGCAGAAACTGTCTTTTAAATTGAAATTCTATATACATTAAATGGTAACTCCTGGCACCTACCATTCTCTCAGGAAACCTTATGAGTAGACCCACAGCATTTGCCTTTTTGTGTCTGGCTTATTTCACATAGCACACCATTACACTTTTCTTTTCTCTTCTTCTTTTTACAGTTCCACGTGGGAGGTTTATTGTGAGGGAAGAAGGCAAAGGTAGTGACAAAGATGAAGGGGAAGGGAGGGAGATCAGAAGGGTCTGCCTTTTTTCCTTTTCTTTTCTTTTCTTTTCTTTTCTTTTCTTTTCTTTTCTTTTCTTTTCTTTTCTTTCCTTTCCTTTTCTTTCCTTTTCTTTCCTTTTCTTTTCTTTCTTTCTTTTTTTTTTAAAGATTTATTTATTTATTATATGTAAGTACACTGTAGCTGTCTTCAGACACTCCAGAAGGGGGTGCCAGATCTCATTACGGATGGTTGTGAGTCACCATGTGGTTGCTGGGAATTGAATTCAGGACCTTCAGAAGAGCAGTCAATGCTCTTAACCTCTGAGCCATCTCTCCAGCCCCCCATTATACTTTTCTAACATGTCAAAATTTCCTTCAAGGCTGATTATTACTGCATTGTAGGTATAGACTTCATTTTCCCCAGGGGGTGTGTAGTGTTTGGTTGGTGTTTTTGAGATGGTGCTATGTAGCCCAGGCTGACCTTGAATGTGGTATGTAACTGAGGCTGGCTTAGAATGCTTGATTCTCTTACTTCTACCTTGAAAACACTAGGATTACTGTTCTGCACCATTCCTTGTCTCTGCTTCTTTGGTTTAGCTATTGTGAATAATGCTGTTAATGGGAATGACTATAGAAATATAAATATCTTTTCATGAGCTTGCCTTTTCAGTTTTCTCTCCTCCCCACTTGCCTATCCTCTTCCACAAAGGGGCTCTAGATTGCTCCAACAATTCCAGACCAAACTTTAGAAACTGTTTAAAAGACCCTGGAGAGTACTCTAACCCCAGCATTTTAGAGACTGATGGTGGAAGATTGCTACAAGTTCCAGATCAGCCTGGGCTACATAGTATAAGTTCAAGCCTAGCTTAGGATACATAGAGAAACATCAGGTCTCCCATCAGTAAACCAAGGCAAAACGTTTATATTTTGTTGTAAGAACCCGAAGAATTCATTAGAAGAGTTTAAATTCTGGTGGGTAGGGGAGTGAGGGGGAGGGTATGGGGGACTTTTGGGATAGCATTGGAAATGTAAAAGAAGAAAATACCTAATTAAAAAATAATAATAATAAAAAAAGAAGAGTTTAAATTCATTTCTGAGAGGACTCGTTTTAGGGTTTAAATCAGCTAGATTGGAAGTGACATGTCTGAAGCAGGGTTAGGGCCTAGTTGTGATTGCCCATGGCTGTGGTATCACTAGTGGATGAGGGATATGTGATACCTTGTAAAATAGTCTGCAGTTGGACTGGCAGCATTTACTCTGATACTTGTGTCTTCCAGTTGTGTCAGAACTGGAGCTAGAGAGACCTGAGTTTCCATCATAGGAGAGCCATTAATTAGTGGTATGAAAAGTTGACAGTGTTCTGTGTTAGACACATAAACAAATAAGCAAATGAAGTGAGGAGGATTGTATTTGAATAAAAAGACTAGAGTTAACTTATTTTCTGACACTCTTGGGCTTTTGGATTCTGACTGTGCTAATAAATGTTTGGCCAGAACATTAATTCTACATAATGTTAAACAGTTGAGATTAGTAAATTTAGACTGTGGCAAAGGTAGCCTCCCTGAAAAGGTTCAGGGTATTTGTTATTTCTCTTGATGTGAAAAATAATACCTTAGTGGAGATTGGAAACAGATGGTGTGCAGTTGGAGTAGACTCTGTTACTCCAAATAAACATTTGCTGGAACTGGGTTACAGCAATCCATATTTCACTCTTCCATATTTACATTATCAGGTCAGCTGTGTTGCTGCTGCTTTTACTTGCATTCAGGTTATCAACAGGTTTTGATGTTGGCAGGCTGATTACATCATATCTTTAAATATTAAAATGATTAACACTGGAAGAAACCCTGTAGTTATCTACCCTCCATACTCAGTGGCGTAATGATTATTAATGCATTCTAACGGGAGAGCTATCTAAGAATAGCTGTGTGTGGATAACCTAGCAGCACTTTCTCACCTCTTACTGGATTGTAACGCCTCCTTTCTGGAATGGCTTGTCTCAGGTGCTAGTGTAGCTAACCAGTTAGTATTAGAATCAGGTTTCAGGCACAGATTCAAGATCAGTGTTGTCTTCCACACTTGCTTCCCCAGGAGCCTTGCTTGCTGTGGAAGGGTGACTTCAAACCTTGAGTCCTTAGCCCTCCTAGTAGTGTTACAGGTTGCCCCATTATGTCCAGGAGACTCTGTCCCTCTCATCTTAGCTGCAAACAAACCTTTTTACTTATTATTTTGTTTTCTTTTTCTTTCTTTTTTGTTTTGTTTTGTTTTGAGACAGGATTTTTCTGTGTAATAGTCCTGGATGTCCTGGACCTGCTTTGTAGACCAGGCTAGCTTCAAAACTCACAAAGATTTGGCTGTCCCTGTCTCTCTGTATTTCTCTGGCTGTCCTAGAATTGAGGACATTAGGCCCTCCTCCCTCAAGGCAAGGTCTTGCTGTATACTGTGGAGGCTGGCCTTGAGCTCAGAGATCTGCCTGCTGAAACTAGGCATATACAACCAGTTCCAAGCCTGAGACGTACTTTTAAATTGAGGAAGAAATGAAAATTTTATGGGTTTGGTCTTATGTAGTCTAGATTATTACTCATACTCATTGTAGTTGAGGCCTTTGAACTTCTGATTCTCTTACTTCCAAGTCCTGGGTTAAGGGTTTATGTGAGTACCTTCTTCATGCACGTTAGATGAGGTGTCTACCAACTGAGATATATCCCAAGTCCTAAATGAACTCTTAATCTGGCCTAAAAATATTATAGCTATTGTGCTTGTAGGAGAAGATTTGTGTGTAGTCTTTTATGTTCTTAATCTTTGGTGAAAGGGTATATTTATTCTTTCCTTGTTCTTGTGCTTTTTTTTTTTTTTTAAAAAGATTCATTTATTTTGCCGGGTGTGATGGCGCATGCCTTTAATTCCAGCACTCAGGAGGCAGAGGCAGGTGGATTTCTGAGTTTGAGGCCAGCCTGGTCTACAAAGTGAGCTCCAGGACCGCCAGGGCTATACAGAGAAACCCTGCCTTGAAAAAAAACAAAAAACAAACAAACAAAAGATTCATTTATTTTATGAATGTCTGCATGTATAGCTGAAAATTAGTAGAGGGCATCAGATCCTATTATAGTGGTGAGCCACCATGTGGCTGATGGAAATTGAACTCAGGATCTCTGGAAGAGTAGCCAGAGCTCTTAAACACTGAGCCATCTCTCCAGCTCCCTCCTGTGTTTTTTGTTTCTTTGTTTTTTGTTTTGTTTTATTTTGTTTTAAGATTTATATGTACACTTGTAGCTGTACAGATGGCTGTGAGCCATCATGTGGTTGCTGGGAATTGTCAAGATCTCTGCTTGCTCTGGCCCCACTATTTATTTATTATTATATGTAAGTACACTGTAGCTATCTTTAGACAGACCAGAAGAGGGCGACAGATCTCATTACAGATGGTTGTGAGCCACCATGTGATTGCTGGGATTTGGACTCAGGACCTCTGGAAGAGCAGTCAGTGTTCCTACCCGCTGAGCCATCTCTCCAGCCTTCTTGTGTTCTTTTAAATGCCTTGGCACAAGTCAGATAGAATTTGAAACAAAGTCTCATTGTAGATCATGATGTCTTTGTATCTTAACATAGCCGAAGATGGTCTTGAACTCATTCCTGTTCCTCCTGTTTACTTAACAAGTGCTGGGCATATAGGACTTGTCGCCACACCTGAAGAAAGATTTCAGTGGGTAAGAGTGCTTGCTGCACAAGCATGAGAACTTGCTGAGATCTTAGCACCAGTGGGAAAAACTGGGTGTGGCCACCCTCACCTGTATAGTGTGTATATTGGGAATTGAACTCGGGAACTCTGGGAGAATAACAGGTGACTGTGTAACAGCTAGAGGCGTGGGTGAATAGAGACAGGAAGATTAGGAAGATTCACTGTGGTTGCTGACCACAAATCTGGTTCCAGGTTTAGAGACACCTTGTCCCAAAGGAATAAAATAAAGGAGTTTAGATGCCTCCCTGGCGACCCCATGTGAACTTACACAAGTTTAAAAGGTGTTTTTTCGTTTGTTTGTTTGTTTGTTTGTTTGGGAGGGTGTCTTGTTTTGGGGATATGACCAGAGTGGAAACAATGTCTATAGAAAACCAAATGTTTGTTACTATAACTTAGGCAATTTAAATTCAAACAGGGATTTTTTTTTTAAACAAAACAAAACAGTCAACTCAGTCAAAAACCCACTACTTCCTATTTAATAGCTGTTTTGTTTTTAAGATTTATTTATTTTATATATATTTACACTGTAGCTGTCTTTAGACACACCAGAAGAGGGCATCAGATCCCATCACAGATAGTTGTGAGCCACCATATGGTTTGTGGGAATTTATCTTCAGACCTCTAAAAGAGCAGTCTCCTGACCTCTGAGCCATCTCTGCGCCCCTCAATAGCTTTTTTTTAAAGGCACAGTAACATTTAAATATGGTTAAGACTCAGTTGCACAAGTTACTTGGTTGGAAGGCTAATTAAGCCTCTAACTTGCTCAAATAGAATTACAAAAAGGCAAAATTGGAATATTCATAGAGATTCAGTCCACTGGAATCACCAGCACTGGGCAGCTGTTAAATTTAGACTTGAAGTAATTAAGGAATTCTGACATCCTTAGATGGTCTTCTGTTATCCTTTCTTCCCAGAGATTTGTGGATGTGTGGGCTGACACTGCCACCAGCAATCACAGCCTTGATCATCTCCACAAATAGCAAGTTGCAAGTAATAAGGGGTAATACACTTTACCTTTAAGTCTTTTGATGCAGTTCCTGCCAGCTCAAGTACCTCTATGGTGAGATGCTCTGTCCAGGATGGCTGAGATGTCAGTGGCTGGTTGTCCTAGATTTTAGGGAACCTGCTGGGTGTCGGGGGGAAGAGGGGGCACCGCCTTTCTCGGGTCATTTCCAGCCTTACTGCCAACCATTTGGAACTGTGCTGAAGCTCAGACAATTGAGTAAGAGACAAGGTCAGGCAGAAGCTCAGTAGATCCAAGAGCCCGCTCTTCCATCATAACACAGTTCAAACCCAGTAAATAAAATGTAAAAGGTACTTTAGAGCTGTAAAGATTATTTAGCAGATAAAAGCTGCTGCATCCAGGCCTTGTAGCTTGAGTTCAATCCCTGTAACCCACCCGGTAGAAAGAGAAAATGGATTCTCCCAAGTTGTCCTTTGACTCCACACTCACAAAATTATAGGTATTAGTGTGTTGAGAGAGAGTGTCACTTGTGTATTCCTGGCTGGCCTGGTATTCACAGTAACCTGACTGCTTCTAAAATATGATTTTTGTCTGTTTTTGGAGACAGGGTTTCTCTGTACAGCCCTGGCTGTCCTGGAACTCACTCTGTAGACCACGCTGGCCTCAAACTCAGAAATCCGCCTGCTTCTGTCTCTCATGTGCTGGGATTAAAGGGGACTAAAGGTGTGCACCACCATTGCCCTGACTTTTTAAAGAATTTTTGTTGTTGTTGTTGTTTATGAATGTCTTAGGGTTTTACTGCTGTGAACAGACACCATGACCAAGGCAAGTCTTATAAAGGACGACATTTAATTGAGGCTTGCTTACAGGTTCAGAGGTTCAGTTCATTATTATTAAGGTGGGAACATGGCAGTGTCTGGGCAGGCATGGTGTCCTCTCAGGAAGAGCTGAGAGTTCTTTCTGTTGGAGTGGGTGTGTCACTGTAGGTGTGGGCTTTAGGACCCTCATCCAGCTGCCTGGAAGTCAGTGTTCTGCTAGCAGCCTTCAGATGAAGATACAGAAAGACCACACTGGCTTTGAACTTAGGCTGTCTCTGCCTCCCAAATTCTGCTATTAAAAGGCGAGCACCACCACACCTGGCCCTTTTCCTTTACTTAAAAAAACTTTTTTTTTTCCTATCTATGTTTTGCCAGCATGTTTATTTGTACATCTTGAATGTGCCCGGGGTGTGAGGAAGATAAAAGAGGGTATGGTATCAAATCCCCTGAAAGGTTATAGAGAATTGTGAGCCACTGTGTGGGTCCTGGGAATCAAACTTAGGACCTCTGAAATAACAGCAAGCATTCTTAAACTGCTGAGCCATCTCCCCAGCTTTCACATTTGTTTTTTCTTCTTTCCTTGTAAATTCCTTGTCTTAAAGGAGCTTTGGTTTAGATCAGTGCTTTTCAACCTTCCTAATGCTGCGATCCTTTCAGTTTCTCATTTGTGGTGACCCCCAACCATACAATTATTTCATTGCTATTTTATGACTAATTTTGTTAAGAATCATAACATAAATATTTGATGTGCAGGGTGTTTGCTAAGCAACCCTCAAAGGGTTGAGAATCGCTGGTTTAGATTGGAGACATGACTTTTCAGAATTAGGTACTGGAAATGGCAGCAAAGAAATGTAAAGCCAGATTTTTCATGGGACAGATATGGACAGATTGTAGAATGTACAGAGCGATGAGATCTGGTGTTGGGGTCTGGGAATCACTGATCTCACACAGATCTCAGTCAGACAGGGTTTTTTGAATGTACACGCCAAGACTGATTGATCAATCAGGGAAGTAGTCCAGGCTCGGGAACTGAACTGCCTGCCACTTTGAGTCAAGATCCTACCAGCTTTTAAGGCTGAAACCCAGTTATCACAGTCAGAATGTAAGGAGGGGGCTTCCGTGGGAGCCTGTTCTTGTTGCACCTTTACCCTGTCTTCACTGTTTGGGACATTCAGCTGTAGCAGGGGACTTGCCTTACCCGACATTGGCGCTTTCACCTGCCAAGCATAGTGTAAGTTACTCTGTGCATGTCTCCTTCTGTCAGGTAGGATGTCAGTTCCCAGGGAGGTCTTAGGAACGTAAAACTTTACTTCACCCCTACTCAAAATGGAAGTTTTAATCTAAATGACTTCTTATATTTAAAAATATATTTTTTAAATTATATATTTTTTCCATTCTTTCATAGAGTCAATTTTCTCATTATTATGTTGGGTCTCTTCCAGTTTGAAGCTGAAGTATTTTATTTCCAAACTTCTTATTCACCTACCAACTGGGAACATATATTTGGTTTAGAGGCAATATAAAAACTTAATGTCCTGCCAGGTGGAGTGACTAATACTTTTAATCCAAGTATTCAGGAGGATCTCTGTGAGTTCAAGGACAGCCAGGGCTACATAATAAGACCCTGTCTAGAAAAAAAAAACCAACCAACCAACCAATAAACAAACAAACAAACAAAACCCCTCTCATTGTCCCATACTAAATACATAATTTATTTCTCCAAATTTACTCTTGCTAGTGTTCTTTCCCTTCGTCAGCATTTCCTCCTTGGTGTGCATTTCCTATCTATCACCTCATCGTGACCAGGTACATCTCCAGTGTTCTAATCAGAAGTATCTTTTTAAACACCCCCCTTCCCATTTTATTTCTATTGTTAATGCGTTCTCGGGCATTGCTGTTCTTTTTTTCTTTCTTTTATAGTTTTCTTGTCTTTTTGTTTTTTGTTTTGTTGTTGTTGTTAAGACAAGGTCTTCCTGTGTATTTATTTATTTATTTATCTATTTTTTAAGAGCATTTTGTGTATAGGTGTTTTTTGCCTGCATGTATTGATGTGTATGCCTGGTGCCCACAGAGTTCAGAAAATGGTTGTCAGATCACCTGGAAGTGGAAGTGCAGTTCTGGATGGTTGTCAACCATCATGTGGTGCTGGAACCAAACACAGGTCCTCTACTGACAGGACAAGTGATGTCCTCTTAACTGCTGAGCCAACTTTCTCGACCCCATTTATCTTACTTGTGTATGCATTTTGTCTGTCTGTATGTTTATGTATCACATTTGTGCCTGATGCTGGTAGAGGCCTGAAGCATTGTATCCCCTGGAACTGGAGTTAGAGACCACCATGTGGGTGCTGAGAATTCAAACCCAGGTCCTCTGGAAGAGCAGCTGTGTTCTTAATCTCTGATCTCTCTCTCTCCAGCCCTGTCTCTGATTTTCATAGCTTTCCTTTCAAAAGGTTTTTGTTGTCATTCATTGACTTGTGTTGAAAATAAGATGTAGAAAGGTGAAATTGTTAGCTAAACTTTGTGTAGATCATGAGTAGCAGGAGGAGCCAAATCAGCCTTCTCCTTTTGCAGACCATCATTACTGTTTAAAGTAGGAATAATAGTACTGGTGCTGGATGGTGGAGTGAAGGAATCGAGAAGTAGGTAACGCGCGTGACCTGTAAACTGTTCTTGAGGCTGGATTTTATCCACTAGCTAAGTTCTCAGAAGATGAAGCATGCAGTTGGAGTTGGGCTGACCCACTGTTGTTATTCTGCCAAGTGCTGAATGTTAAAACACATCTATCTGACTGCTGAGCCTACTCGAGCCTGGAGCACCCTTGCTGTAAAGACAGGTGGTCTGAGAAAGATCCCCTCCAGGTTGATGCACACTGCACATAGCATAACAGTGTGAGACAACTGCCGGTTCCTTCCTCCCATCCCCTCCAGAAAGCTGGGCCCCAGATGGAAGACCTGGAAACACGTCAACTGTTCTCTGAAGGGCACTGAGAAAACACGGGCAGGAAGAAGAAGCCAGTGTAACAGCTCATTAGGCCACTAATCAGATAGGACGACCATCATCTCATGAAGAAAGCAACCAGGCTAGGGACAGCAAGAGTGGGAAATTTTAACCTCATGGTTTTCAGAATACTGTAGGTTTTGTTAGGGGGATTGTAATGTAGCGGGTAGGGCTTGGCTTCCTTGATACTTTCTGTTTATCTGTCCCATTCCAAAATTAGCTACTGGAAACTAGAACATAAAACAGTATTTAGGGACATCTTTCCTATCAGAAAATGTGGTAAATATGCTAAGATATACCTTGTGGTTTATATGAACATGCTAGAATATACTATCTTAATAACTGATCCTACAAGAAAACTTTGATTTTTACCTTCTCATTTAAACCTTTTCTGTAGTCTTTTGCACTTGAAATTGAAGACAACTGCTACTGCAGTATTTAAGTTTAAAAATATAAGACAAGACAAACCCCAGGAAATTAGTGAAAGGTATATAGTTAACTTTAAAGGTGAGCCTATTAATCAAGTATTAATAGGTTCTCTCGGATGAGAAATAATTTATTTATTTATTAAAAGTCAGGGTTTTGCCTCATTTAATCCAAAATGTCTTAAAGCTAGAGTCTGGCTTTTAGCTCCTGATCCTTCTGTTTTTACCTCCCCAGTCCTGGGATTACAGGCCGTGTGACAACATTTGAGATTCTGTTTTGGTTTTGGTTTTCATAATTTTGGGGATTTTTCTTATGTGTTTATTTGTTTTTGCCTCCATATATGAGAGGCCAGAGGAGGCTGAGAGATTGCCTGGAACAGGAGTTAGATAGAGAAGGTTGTGAGCTAGTAACTGAACCTCTGTCCTCTGTAAGAGCAGCCTAGTGCTCTCAACCTCTGAGCCATCCATCTCTCCAGCCCCCATTTAACATTTTTTTTTCATGTGCCTTGGCATTTTGGTTGCATTTATATCTGTGAGAGCATCAGATCCCCTGGAACTGAAGTTATTTTATAGACAGTTATGAGGTGCCATGTGGGCACTGGGCATTGAACCCAGACTCTCAGGAAGAGCTGTCAGTGTTCTTAACTGCTGAGTCATCTTTCCAATTGTGCTTGTCTCCCTCTCCCCCCCCCCCCCCCCCAAAAAAAAAAAAGGTTCTTTCCCAGGTCTGCAAGGTGGCTTAGCTAGTCAGGTGGTTACTGCCAAGCCTGATAGCCTGACTTTGTTATCTTGGACCTACATGGTAGGAGAGATCTGGCTCTAGAAAGTTATCTTCTGATCTCCAAACACATAGCATGGTACCCCCCTCACACGCACACACAAACACACTAAAAAAGTAAAAATGCGATTAGATTTTTAAAAAACAGGTTTTTTCCTATTCCCCAAATAAGGTAGCACCCACAGAGCTAGATGTTAGGACATGAACCCTTGGAAGCTTCATCTTAATTTCTGAGTCCTCTGGGGGAAATAGGTTCATTTTCAATTGTCATTGATATTTATTATTATTTTGTAGAGAGCTTTGACCTCCCTTTCTTTTATTCTTTACAGTTGGTTGTGAGAAAAGGGTGCCAGCAATGCCTGGATCGCCTGTGGAAGTGAAGATACAGTCAAGATCCTCACCTCCCATCATGCCACCCCTCCCACCAATAAATCCTGGAGGACCGAGGCCAGTGTCCTTTACTCCTACAGCATGTGAGACTTCTTAATTAACTTGAACTTATAACTCAAGTCGTATTTTGATCTGAGTGATAGGTTTACATTAAACCTTCAATATATACACCATTCACCATGACTACACACACATACACACACATTGAGGTATAGCAATGCATTCCTGTAATCCAGTTCTCAGAGGATCAAGAATTCTAGGGCAGTCGGGCAGTGGTGGCACACACCTTTAATCCTAGCACTTGGGAAGCAGAGGCAGTTGGATTTCTGAGTTCGAGGCCAGCCTGGACTACAGAGTGAATTCCAGGATAGCCAGGGCTATACAGAGAAACCCTGACTCAAAAAAAAAAAAAAAATTCTAGGGCAACCCCTTGGAATGGCTCATACCTTTATTCTTGGAGTGTGGGAGGCAGAAGAAACAAGTGGCTTACAGTGAGTAAAAATGTAGCCGGGGAATGGTAGCACATGCCTTTAATACCAGGATTCAGGAGGCAGAAGTAGGTGGATGTCTGAATTTGTGAGCAGCCTGTTCTACAGACTAGTTCTAGGACAGCCAAGGTTACACAAAGAAACCTTGTCTCAAAACAACAACAACCGTGAAAATGTGATGATACAGTTTTATTTAAAAGGCTGTGAAAAGCTCATCTATACCGTTCTTGTGAGGCACTTCAAAGAGGGTAGCTCTGATCAGGAGGGATCTTTAAGTAGAAGTAAAGAAATGAAAGATGATTGTAGCTACGTTTCTAGGTGGGTGAGGTTAAGTGTGGAGCTCTCCTTTCCAGTAGTTCTAGTTCTTTTTGAATGGAAGAAGAAAATTGTTCTCCCTTTTTTCCCTCAGCCCATTAGTTTTATATCAATTCAGTACCATTTTCCTGAGAACCAATCTACCCTTTGCTAGGGAATAAACAAAGCAAAAGAATGAAAGAATATGGGGTTGATAGCTCACTTGGTAAAGATGCTTGCTGCCAAGACTGACAACCTGAGTTTGTTCCCCAGGACCCATGCTATAGAAGGATAGAGAGCTCCGCAGACTCCACATTCACTCTGGCATATGCACACACTTGAATGCACCCATACACTAAATACATGTATTGATAGTTTACAAAAACTTAGTACTGCATATGTATATGCTAAAGTGATATTTATCAAGCAGTCGCTAAAGTGATATTTATCAAGCAGTCTCTCCTGATGTGTTGATATATACTTGTAAATAAATGTTCAAGGGAGAAGGGAAGTTAGAAGATAGAGATAGAAAGGTCTCTAGTTCAAGGCCTGTCTCAGAAAGCAAAAACCAAGCAAGAAAAAGACCATTAAGGAAGACTTAAGGCCTTGCCAGTATACTAAAAGAAGTACATTTGGGGAGGTAAAGTGGTAGTTTTGTATATGCAAATTTCTGGAATTCGCTCTGTAGACCAGGCTGTCCTTGAACTCATAGAGATCTATCTGCCTCTGCCTTGGAGCGTCTGGGAATACACCTGGCTCAGGTTTATTAAATCTCTTAGAATGTACCTTTAAGTAAAGCATCACTATTGAATAGTGATGCTTTACTTAAAGGTGATGCTTTACTTAAAGGTACATTCTAAGAGACATGCCATGGCTGTCAAGAGACAGCCGTGGCATGTAAGATAAAGAAGAGTTTGCTGGTTCAGATTTGAATACCGTCCTGGCAGAAGGAACAGAGATGGAGAAGTAACTGTCATTATTTTAGGAGAAAGGAAGTATGACTGAGTTCATGCTGGTCTTCATACTTGTAAATGGCAGTTTTATTAGCTAATTAAAAGTTAAAGGATTAGCCTTCTAAAACACAGCTGAAGTCTTTTCCGTGCTTTGTTGCTTGCATGCTTGGTTTCTGTTTGGTTTTGGTTTGTAGTCTTATGTAGCTCACTGCTCTTGAACTCTGTAAAGCCGAGCATGACCTTAGTGTCTTAGTGTCTCTTAGTGTTTCTGTCTCCAATTTCTAAGTTCTGGTGACATCTTAGGAATGTGCCCCCAGTCCCCGGTTTTGTTTTGTTGTTTTTCTAAGATAGGTCTCACTCTGTAGCTCAGTTTGTCTCTCAAGTTGGAATCCTCATAACTCTGCCTCCTGAGTGCTGTTAAAAAAGTCCAACAGCACCCATGGTGTCTGTAGCTAAATATTCCTTCTGTGCCTATGAATTTTCTTTGTTTTTTTTTTTTTTTTTTGCTCACTATAGCCAGGTCTCCTTGAACCCAATGTCCTCCTTTACCCAAGTGCTGGGATTATGTTCGACATTACTATAGCTGCCTTTTTCCTGTTCTTTGTAGTACCTTACAATGATTGTGTGTGGATGTTGTGTCTGCTTGTTTGTTCTGTAAATAATGTTTTCATTTGTTCTTTGAGAATTTCCTATAATGTATTTTGATCGCATTCAACCCCCTCCCCCCAATTCCTTCAGATCTTCCCCTAACTGTTCTACTTCGTCCTCTCTGTCTGTCTGTTTTGTCTTCACCCTTTCCTCTTTTTCCCCTTTCCTCTAGTTTATGTTGCCTGACTACCTCTGGGTATGAGATCTACCCCAGAGTAAGTTATAACTACACTGAGGAAAACAGACTTTACTTATCCCAGCAAGGATCAAATGTCAATAGCTACTCATGAAAGAGGGTGGGGCATGGCATGGGATGATACTGGACTGGTTGGGATGGACAGACTTCATGCTCACCTCTCCTATCCTCTTCTATGCTGAAATTTTATCTGGCTTGAACTTGTGCATACATTGACAATCAGTCTCTGTAAGTTAATATGTGCATCTGACTTATTATAAATGAAAAACACTGTTTCCTTGAAGACAACAACCAACTCTGGACCTTATAGTCTTTCTCATAGACTGCCTACACCATGAAGGGAGGAATGTAACAGAGATATCGTCTTTAGGGTTTAGCATTCTGAAGCCTCTTACTCTGCTCATGCTGGCCGGTTGTGGATTTCTGTGTTAGTTGCCATCCACTGCAGGAAACTTCTGATGAGAGTTGAGCAATGCATTTATTTATGCATCACTTAGAGATTCAAGGTGTCAGCAAATAACATAGTAGGTTTTCCCTGAGTGCTCATGACCTCCTTAGCCAAAGGTGCTTAGCCTTGTTGATGCAGTGTCAGATACAGGTTCTGTCTTGTGGAGCAAGGCCTTACGTCTACAAGAACTGGTTGATCACCCTGTCACACTGATGCCGGTGAGCAGGGGTCATTACTCAGAGCTGGGGTCAGGGCTGATAATTTGGTGTTTTCTCTAGCAGCAAACACAACAAACAGCAAACATCCCTTTAGCATTTTGAACATTAGCCAGTAGAGCTAAGGACAAACGAGAGTTCTCTGTGTCTGTTGACTCCTGTATTGGTATCTCCAGCAGTAGGGTCTTACAGAAAGTTCTGGAGGGTAACGAATAGCATTGGCAATAGCCTTTAAAGGTTGGAGTTGAGACCCCATTGTCAAACCTCTTAAAAAGAGTTTCTTTGGTAGTGTCAGCTGCGTAGTTGGGGTATTGTTTCCCCCATTAAAAGAGTATCACCATTTCAACTCTGTTTTTTTTCCTACATGTATATATTTTAGGAAGCTTCTACAATGGTAAGTTTTCTGTCTGACCTTTTCAAAGGGCCTTTAAAGTTAGCTATCCTTCCCATGTTCCTTCCTCTATCCTGCCTTCCCCACCTTATTTTTATTTCTTTTTGTTTGTTTGTTTGCTTGTTTGCTTGCTTTTGAAATGTCACTATGTTACTAAGTCTAGCCTTGTATTCCTGGGCATACACATTTTTTTTCCCATTCTGGCCCTCTGACTAGCCATAACTACAATAGAAGCACATATATCACAATACTTATGTTTTAACATTTGTACAATATTCTGTCACCATTTTTTCCTGACAGTTTGTCTTGACACACAGCAAACTCATTGAGGGTGGAAATAAGTTTTTCACACTGACATGCTTTACATGCGTGAATGAAAGAGAACATAAAGGTGAGGAGGTCAGCAAATTCTCTTCAGTTCTGCACTCACTGACTCCTCTCATTCTGGCTTTCTTTTAGTAAGCAATGGCATCAACCATTCCCCTCCTACCCTGAATGGTGCCCCATCGCCACCACAGAGATTCAGCAATGGGCCTGCCTCCTCCACATCGTCAGCACTAACGAATCAACAGCTGCCGGCTACTTGTGGTGCTCGGCAGCTCAGCAAGTTGAAACGCTTCCTCACCACTCTGCAGCAGTTTGGCAATGATATCTCACCTGAGATCGGCGAGAAGGTTCGGACTCTCGTTCTAGCCTTGGTGGTAAGTACAGCTTCACCTCCACCAGCTGCCTAAGAAGTGGTATTTCTGCTTATTCCCCAACCATGTAGATAATGTCTTACAAATTGTGTAAAACTGTTGAATTATAGATTTCGTAGCAGCATTTGTTTGTCAGAAAAATCTTTAGTGTGTCTTACTATCCAGGGTGCTGATATAATTCCAGGAGGCAGCTTTGGATTTGTCTTAAACAGCTGACGTCCAGTCAAGTCAATAGAAGGCTGTTTGTGTGGCAGCACAGCTAGCTAGTGGGTGCATTATTTGGAAACCAGTTTTAATTTTCAAAACATGATTTGTAAAAGTAGACGTTTCATTAAATAAATAGTATCTAAGTAGTTGTGTTGTTTAGCTCCTTATGCATAGTTTCTTTAGTTTTCATTCTGTACTGATCTTAGTGAGCCTGCTCATAAAGGATTAACTCTTCTATATTGCCATCAGGGTGAGACTGAATATCTCAGTTTATAAGGGAAGTGCTACTAGTTCTCAGAATTTTCAAATGAAATACTGTAAAATTCACTTTTGATAACAGCATGCTGTGTTTTTTCATGCATGTTGGCTTCTATTTATGATGAAAGATGAATTATTGTACTAGTTATTTTTTGTTGTTTTGTTTTTGTTTGTTTGTTTGTTTGGGACAGGGTTTCTCTGTGTAGTCCTGGCTGTCCTGGAACTCACTCTGTAGACCAGGCTGGTCTCAAACTCAGAAATCCGCCTGCCTCTGCCTCCCAAGTGCTGGGATTAAAGGCGTGCGCCACCACGCCCGGCTTGTACTAGTTCTTAAAGTTGTATTTCTTCTCAAAATACAATTTAGGTCGAGGCCAGCCTGATCTACAAAGTGAGTTCCAAGACAGCCAGGGCTACACAGAGAAACCCTGTCTCGAAAAACAAAACAAACAAACAAACAAAAAATACAATTTAGGAAAATCCCTGAGGTCCCCAGTGTCCTGGAGGGCAGGAGATGGAACATAGTTGGTAGAGTCCTTATCTAGTAATGGGTACAGTCCCAGTACTTTGGATCTTTAGGCACAAAGATCAGGAGTTTAAGGTCATGCTGAGTTACATAGTTTCATGTCAATTGAAACAAGGCTGTGTATCAGATCTTATCTCCAACCAAAAACAAAACAGGGTCTCATGTAGGGCAACTTGCCTTGAACCAGATGTAGTCTAGGACCTTGAACTCTTGATTCTCCCGACTCTACCTCTTTAGCACTAGAATTTCAGGCATGAGCTGCCATTATTTTGTTGTACTGGTTTATAATACCAACATTTATACACTTTGACCTTTGACAAACATGAATTGTTTACATTTGGGGATAATTTGTCAGGGGTCCCTAAGACTGCCCCGTGTTTATAGATTGGTTATCTTCTCTATATATGACATATAATGGTGCTAACCAACATTTATTCTAGAGCTAAAATAAAATTAGACAGGAAGATCATAAAAAAGATCTACATGGGCAGAGCATGTGCTGACTTCTTTAACTAAAGTTCTCCTCATTCCATGATTACACAGAACATATTCTCCTCTGAGCAAAGAAACTAGATAATATGCTGCAGCTGGGGAAGCCTGAGGAGCACTCCAGACTTGTACTGTGACTAGGCCTTCTTAACCACCCACCCACCCACCCACCTCAAGCTCCTCGTATGTGGAATCCAGTGTTTTGGCATAATGAGAAACAGTGAGCCACTTCTGTCACTTAGAGAAAGTGTGAGGTTGTATGTGTGTATTATTTCCTCTGTTTGTTTATTTAGAAAAAAAAACCCTACTTATTAGTCAAAATATAAACTAACATTATTGAATTGAGACTAACAACCTTTTTTCCTTTAGTTTATTCTTGTTGTGTGTCCATGAGTGTTTTGCTTGTATACACGTATGCATATCGTGTGTGAAGTGTCAGAGGAGGCCAGAAGGCATGTATTGGATCCCTTGACTGGAATTACAGATCATTGTAAGCTGTAATGGTACCACATGGTCACCTGAAAGAATGGCCAATGCTCATAATGTTGAGCCATCTCCATAAGCAAGATTTATTTATTTTTTACAAAGGAAAAAAAGATTTATTTATTTTTATGTTATATATGGGCATTTCACCTGCGTGTATGTCTGTGCCTCATAAGTGTGTGGTGCCCAAAAAGCCAGAGGAGAGTATTGCAGCCTAGGATCTCCTTTGTTCGTGTTTAGTTGATTTTTCTCATCCCAGAGCTCTTCCAGCTCTCACTGCTCTGGTGCTGTGTCTGTGGAGCTTAGTGGGTATGAGAACCCATTTTATCACTGTTTTTGTACTTTGAAGTTTTAGTCATACACTTTATACACAAATTACTCTACAGTCTTTTTAATAAATTGAAACAGTAAGTGAAAAGTAGAAAATACAATGGTGATGCCTTCCCCTTAGTGATGTATCAAAAGCATTATTCATTGCCCCAATTAGTGACAACGTGAACAGAGTCTATAAACAAGCCAAGGCATTGTAAACTGGTTGTTGATGATGGGCAGGTTCTAGTGCTAATCCAGGGCCTAAGTGATCACCACCTAATTTGTTTCGGAGGGAACAAGGCCAGAAATCTCTAATGAATCTGGGAATTTATAGAAAAGTAGAATAGGCTATTTTAAACCTGGTTTAGCAGTACTGTAATGCAGCTTCTCCCAACCCTAGTTAAGTAGCAGCAATGCATTTAAAACCATTAACAATGTATATATTGCACTAGGTAAGTGAACATTCTGCTTCCAGATACTTGCATTGCATTTCCAAGCATATAACTCTCAGGCAGAAGCCTGAGTACACAGGCAGGGGCAAGCTGCTTGGACTTTGTAACCCAACATGCTCTGAGCTCAGTTCCCTTGCATTACAGTTACTTGGTTTGTGATTTCAAGGCTTGGTAGCCTTGTGTGTGGCTGCCAGCCATGCTGCCGCCTGCCTCTTGCTGGCATTTACATCCTCTCTAGCTATCAGCTTCAGCTATGTTGCAGCCTCTGTCCCTGGCAGTATGTACTGCAGGGTCATGCCTGTGGCTTGAGTGCTTGCCTGCTCCTGGAGTGAAGCCTTCTGTGAGAATCTGCATAGTATGGACGTGCAATCTCAGGCTCACGATGACTGTCTTCATCCAGAATCAAGCATCTCTGGCTTCTCATTCAGAGAAAAGTTACCCAAAAGTAACAAGGAAGGTAGCTCCACTTAAGAGCGCCTTGAGCTGCTTGCTATAAAACTCAGCCATGCAGTGGGACAGCAAAGCACACTCAGCACACTGGAGTGCTGAGTCATTTAGCACACGTGCTGAAGTGCCACCTTCTGGCTGCAGCACCTGTCTCAGCAGCATTTTCTACAGCGGCTGCAGTGATGCTTTCTGCTGATAAAGTCAAACGTGGTGTCACACTGCATACATCTTGGACATTCCTTGTCAAGAACTCACTGCTCCTCCAAGCTGAATAGGCTTTCGAGGGTGCAGTGTGCAGTCCACTGGGCGAGTGCACAAACTTGGCATTGCTACTTGCTGCAGCCACAGCTTGAGCAGCCCTTACACTGCCACACAGGGCAGCCTACTTTATAAGTTTATAGAGCACTACATTCCCACGTGTGCCACTTCTGTCACAACTATCACCACTGCCATTCATCTTCAGAACTACTTTCATCTACTTGGTTTTTTCAAGATTATGTCTCCTGTAGCCCAGGCTAAATTCACTGTGTAGCTAAAAATGATTTTTGTCTACTCATGTTTCAGTCTCTACCTCCCCAGGGTTAGGATTATAATCATGTGGCACCATGTTCAGTTTCTGTTGTACTGGGGATCACATTTAGGCCTTCATGTATGCCAGACAAGCACTGCACCAATAGAGCTGCCCCTCAGCCCCTTCACGGTTCGACAGTGATGTGATGGATGTGCAAGAGCTTTGTAAAGGACAGGGTGTCTTGTGTCATCTGTATGTACAGTGTTTGTTTATCCGTGTGTCCTGTATGAAGGGTGGTAGATTGTTGCTTCTGCCCTGTCAGTTAGGGAAAAGTTTTATATCATTGTAGACGTTTTCCAGTTCACAGTCTCATATCAACTGACAGTCTGCTTTTCATGCAAGCCTGCATTTCCTTTTCCCTTTTCTATTTTTATTATATTTTAATCTTTATTATAGTATATGTGTAGGTATGGCTGTGTTATAGGGGTTCTAATGTCCTCTTCTGGCCCCCACAGGTACCAAACACTCACATGTTACATGTACATACATGCAGGCAAAACATACACATTAAACAAAAATATAAATTTTTTAAAAAATAAAAATTATGTTAAAATTTTTTAAATGTTTGCAGAGGTATCACCTTAAGAAGTTAATTTAAAAGCTGGGTCCAGGGGAAATGCGTGTCACACGGCTTGGCGGCAGTACTTTCACTCACTGAGCCATCTTGCTGCCAGCCCAAGACCTTCTGTATACTGAGCCTTGACCAGTATATAGGTAGTGGTATAGATCTATAGGTACTGTGAATTAGTGAGTTTCATAAGATGTTAACAGTGGAGGAGATTAGAGAAACGGCTCATTATGTAACCCTTCTAATTTTAAATTTTTCAAATAAAAAATTATATAAAATGTAATAAAAATAGAAAAGGGGAAAGAAAAGGTAAGCCTGTATGAATTGATTGTGTGAGTACTTTGTCTTGTGTAGGTCTGTGTACCACATGTAGCCTGGGACCCTCAGAGGCCCAAAGGAGTGTATTAGTTTATAATTTTTCTCAAAAAAATTAAAAGTATACATAAAGTAAATATAGCAGCTAGTGAGCTGTTGAGGCAGCCTGTGTTTCAGAGAGGTCCTGTCACCACCCAGCAAGTATGGGGCCTAGCTCTGTCCTTACCTATCCTCATACTTTATCTCCTAAGATAGTCCCTTAAGACTAAATCTTCTAATGTTTACCTTTCAAATTTTCTCTCTCTCAAGCATTTCTTAGCCTTTAAAAAAGATTATTAAAGTCGGGCAGTGGTGGCACACGCCTTTAATCCCAGCACTTGGGAGGCAGAGGCAGGTCGATTTCTGAGTTTGAGGCCAGCCTGGTCTACAGAGTGAGTTCCAGGACAGCCAGGGCTATACAGAGAAACCCTGACTCGAAAACCATTGTACACAGGGTCAGATGTAATAGTAGTACATGACTCTAATCCCTGCACTCTAGCAGACACACCATGAAGATCTCTAAAGTTCACGCCAGGTAAAGCTACATAGTGAGATGCTGCATTAAAACAAATGTTTAAAAATGTATGCACTTGTGCCATTGTATTTGCATGAAAGTCAGAAGTGGAATTCAGGCTTTGGCAGTAATAAGCACCTTTACCCACTGAATCATCTCGCTCACTATTAAAATACGAGAAACTTAGTGGTCTTATTTCCTCCTGGACTGTGCAGTCTTTAGAGGAGGGAAAAAACAACTAAGCAAAAACTAAACAGTTATATTCTTGGTGATTTAACAGTTGACTGAAGTCAGTCTGGTACGACAGCTCATTCTTCTTGAGATGCAGTCTGCCCTGTTTTGGCCACACAGGCAGCCTTGAGTCTCTCTCTTCCTCTGGCATGAGTCACTTAGTCTCTGCTAGAGATTTGTATTATCACTTTGTCTATCCACAGGGAAAGTTCAGGTCATTCCTTTGGCCTTTCCGTACACTTAATCTTCCTATTTTTTTTGCTGTGTGTGCCCAGTTTTGGATGTTGACTATTATTTATCTTTGCAGAACTCAACAGTAACAATTGAAGAATTCCATTGCAAGCTCCAGGAGGCCACAAACTTTCCTCTTCGTCCATTTGTGATTCCATTTCTCAAGGTAATTCTGAGAGGCATTTGTTGTAGTATGTCATCAGCATTTCCTCAAGGTCTGCTGATCCTTGCTGTTTGATCTTAGCAAAGACAACTTGTTGGCATTTTTCATAAATTTGTTTTATTTGTAGCTGATAGGTGAACAGTATGTAAGTTGGCCTCATTTGAAATGGGAATGATTTCTGTTTCCAGAACTCTAGTTAGCATCCAGGAGCAACTACAGGAAGAAAGAACCAAGAAAGAGGACAGAGTATGCGAGTTTGTGGGCATAGAGGGAATGCCACTACATCATGTAGATGTGGTCTGAAGATGAAGAGTGTGTGTTATCTGAAAGGAGACCCTTTACAAAGACGCAGTGGTTGTGTTACTCAAACCCCAGATACTACAGTCTATCGATGTCATCTTGAATTGTTTTCCCTGGAACATACTTTTGTTCACATCATTCTAAATTATCACGCCTTCTGTCTTAGTTAGGTTGTTATTGCTGTGAAGAGACACCATGATCATGGCAGCTCTCATAAGGAAAATATTTAATTAGGAATGGTTTATAGTTCAAAGGTTTAGTCTGTTAAATGTCATGGCCTGCTGGCAGACTCAGTGTTGTAGAAGGAGCTGAGAGTTGCACATCTTGATCCTCAGAAAGCAGATGACTATGTCACTTGCATGACTTGAGCATATATGAGACCTCAAAGCCTTCCTCCATAATAACATAATTTCCTCCAGTAAGGCCACACCTAACCCAAGGCCACACCTCCTAATAATGCCACTCTATGGGCCAACCATTCAAACACATGAGTCTATGGGGGCTCTTTCTTCCTTCCTTCCTTCCTTCCTTCCTTCCTTCCTTCCTTCCTTCCTTCCTTCCTTCCTTCCTTCCTTCCTTTCTGGGTTTTTTGTTTTGTTTTGTTTTTTTTGTTTGTTTGTTTGTTTGTTTGTTTGTTTGTTTGTTTGTTTTTCAAGACAGGGTTTCTCTGTGTAGCCCTGGCTGCCCTGGAACCAACTTTGTAGACCAGGCTGGCCTCATACTCAGAAATCCACTGCCTCTGCCTCCTAAGTGCTGGGATTAAAGGCGTAAGCCACCACTGCCAGGCCAGGGCCCATTTCTATTGAAAGTCCCACACTCATTCTCATAAGTGTTTTTATTTTTAAGAACCTTCATGCTCACAGATAAGGTGTAAAATGGTACAATAAGCTTCCTTTATGGCTCCCAAACCAATTTCCCAAAAAGGAGCATTTCACAATCATTTCCTATTTTTCTTCGGATATATATTTTTTTAAAAGTTGTAGATGTGACACACTTAAATTACCAAATGAAAAATTTCATTTTTCATGATAGTAGGGATCTAATCTTGGGCTTCAGGCATGCCAAGCCCATGTTCTCTCAGGTAGCCATGTCCAGAGCTCTTAAATCAAGATGTTAACACTCAGTCAACACTTGTTGTAGGATGTACAGACTTATTTATTTTTACTAGTGTCCTACTAATGTTCTTTACAGCAAAGTTAAGCTTTTGTATGTGTGTGTGTGGTCTAATAAATTGATGGATTCCTCAGTCATACAAAACATGCTAAAGGGAGTTGGGAATGAAAACCTTTCTTTCCATAGTCATTCAAGAACACAAAATGAAGAAAATTCCAAAATCTTCAACCTGTGGCTTTCTCGATAATAGGGTACAAATTCAGTTGGCTGATGGCTAAGAGGGATGGACTAGAGAGAGAAAATGGGTGCTTAAAGGATTTTGAAGAAACTAGCAACTGTGCTTGCCTGTCTGTCTGTGTTTCTCTTCATTTCCCTATTAACCAGGACTCTGCCACATAGTATCACCTAATTACAGCAGAGGATAGAAAACCTAGACAGAAAACTAGGGAAAAGGGCTGGTTACACAGTTTCCACCAGAGATGCTATCTGAGGGAAGATTCTTTTCCTCTCAGCTACTGGCCTTTTCTCACACAACTGAGGTATATGGGAAAGCCCACTGTGGAATTACCTTCCTGATGCATCCCATGGTTTATTCTCTGTGCCCTGTGCTCTTGCTTTTTCGTGTGTGTGTGTGTGTGTGTGTGTGTGTGTGTGTGTGTGTGTGTGTGTGTATTTCTATTATATTGTCTGGAAAGGGGTTGAAGAACAATGATAAGGAGGGTAAAAAAAAGAGCATGGCCCTGAGTCATGACATAAAAAGAGGACAAGTACAGGATTCTTGTCTGCCCAGTAAGCCAATTGCTGTTCTTGATGGCCTTGCAACATTAGAGCTTTTGAATGTAGTATTTGGTACCATTAAAGCTTCTGCCATGTCAGGAATGGAAAGAGATGCAATTCTTAAAGATTCTTTGTACAGTGTAGTGCTGATTGGCCTGGAACTCTCTCTGTAGACCAGGCTGGTGTTGAACTCAGAGATGCTCCAGCCTGTGCATCTCCATTGCTGGGATTAAAGGTGTGTGCCACCATGCCTCTGCCTTCCAAATAAAAAACCAAGTTTTTTTGTTGAATGTGAGGATCATGGTCTGGGTCTGTATTTACATGACTCCACATTGCATATAGTATTAATCTGGAACAATTTCTCTACTTTTACTGAGTGTTTCATCTTTGTATAATTTTATTTTTCATCGTGTCTATGAGTTTTTGTGCTTGTGGAATCCAGAGAAGGGTGTTGAATCCCCTGGAACTGGCTTTACAGCTGCTGGTTTTGAGCCATCTACTGTGAGTGCTGGGTTCTTTAAGTGTGGGTCAACTTTCCAGCACCAAGAGCTTAATAGTTTAGAGGGTACTGATGATTGTAAAGAAGCTTAGCTTGCTTTGTTCAAGAAATTCCTCTTCTTGACGCTTAAGTTATTTGATACATTTTAGTGAATGATTGTGGATAGGTTAGTATATGGTGTTGCATGCCTGTAATCTAAGAATCAGAGGCAGTAGAACTGCCCAGGTCTATGTAGCAAATTCCTGGCTAGCTGATGGCTACATAGCAAGATCATCTAAAAAGCCAAAGACAATGTATATATATAAATAATTATCACCCCTTCCCCCCTCCCCCCCAAAAAAAAGGAATTACAGTAAGTTATATCACCACATACATGCTGTCATAGGACATAGTAATGATTGGTTCCATCAATGATAATACCTTTTCTTTTTTCTTTCTCTTTTTTGGGGGGGAGCAATTTAGTAAAGCTGGTTGCCTGCTATGTTTTTTTCCCTATAAAGTTAATATTTTCTTAGATTAAATGATTATTTTCCCATATAGCTTGTTGGCACACAACTGCAGTTCTAGTACCTGGGATGCTGAGGCAAGAGGATCAGCTTCCCAAATGCTAGAACTACAGGTGTGAGGTATCTTGCCTAGTTGGTTAGTAGTACTTAGAACCATTTAGGACTGTAACATAGTAGGCCAGTCCAATCAGGAAGGTATTCTGGCACGAGGTTTACAAGCCTATAGGTTCCTTACAGTGTGGAAACCGTGATGGCTGAAAGCACTGTATGACCTTTGTCAGCTCTGCAGCACCGATGCTGCTTGGACCCTGACTAATTTTTCTTTACGTCTAAATCTATAGACAGTTATTCACTGAGAATGTATAATCAAGAGATCATTATTAATCATAAAATCATTAAGTTAGGCAGTAGTGGCCTTTGATCCCAGAAGAGGCAGGTGGATCTCCAAAGAGTTTTGACACAGAGAAACCCTGTCTTGAAAAGCCAAAATAGGAAAAAAAAATATGAAATTTGTGATGATAGAATATAGTTAGCAGCGGGGCGTGGTGGCCGCATGCCTTTGATGCCAGCACTTGGGAGGCAGAGGCAGGCAGATTTCTGAGTTCAAGGGCAGCCTGGTCTACAGAGTGAGTTCCAGGACAGCCAGGGCTACACAAAAAAACCCTGTCTCAAAAAAAATAAAAAATAAAAAAATTAAAAGAAATGTTTCATATTGTTTAATTCTCCTTTCTTAACTATGTTTTTTGGAAAACAACATGAATGAGGTAGGTTGTTTATACTGTTTCAAATTTTGTCAATTTATTTCTGCTTTTAAAAAATCCACTAATAATGGTGTCTATTAAATGAACCCTCAGTGAGGGGTGGCTGCCTGCATGTGTTAGCACCTTGTACTTGCTTATTTGCCCCTTGAGGTAAAGATCTTTATTATAGGTTCTCATTCAATTATCTTTAAATTTAGGGGAAAAAATTTTTAATGTATATAAAAAGAAATCTGGAAAAGAATTAGAATTCTGAAGTTTAAAAGTGTGTGTGTGTGGGGGGGGGGAGATAGTCTTAATCTACCAAAATTTTTCTTAATATGAGAATGAAAAGACAGCAGAATACAATTTTTCTTTTCCAGATTACTTTATTCCCAGTACTCCTCTTCAAAACCCCATTTCTAAAGTAATCCTGGTTTCTGAGATTCCAAGACTCCTCCAGAGACCCCTAAGAGAGAGCTGAATGCCACTATCATAGAAGGGCTGTGATTAGAGGAGAGAAACCAGGACTTGTAGTTCTCCTTTTTAGACATTAGTAATTCTCTAACTGGGCAGTCTTCAAGAAAATGTGTAATTTGGATGCTGGAGATATAGTTTGGTAATAGAGCATTGGGCCCTAGTACTATTTCCCAGACTGAAAACTTTCTTACTGAAAATGTTTTACGGCTGGAGGGACAAGACAGCCTAGTGATGAGTGCTTGCTGTTCTTATAGTGATGTGGCTTGAAACCTCTTATAACTCCAGCTGCAGGGCATCTGCACTCACATCCCCAAACACACACACACAATTACAAATAAAAGACATCTTTTAAAAAAAGGAAAAATGTATGCTTTAAAATTATGTTCAATAAACCTTTATTGTGCTCTGTATGAGGCCACAAAAGTAAACTAAGGGACAGTCCCTTTAAGAAGATTGAAGTCAGCCAGTCATGGTGGTGCTCGCCTTTTAATCCCAGCACTTGGGAGGCAGAGGCAGGCGGATCACTGAGTTCGAGGGAAGCCTGGTCCACAGAGTGAGTTCCAGGAAAGCCAGGGCTACACAGAGAAACCCTGTCTTGAAAAGCAAAAATAGAAGATTGATTGATATCTTGCTGGGGGGGAAGAAACAGACCAATCAGCAACTCAAAAAAATGCCCCTTTACTGCTTGGATGTCACTTTACTCGTGAGTGTTAGAGGGAGAAAGCAGAGGGCTTTTGGTCTATGCGAGCACATTGAGACCTTAATCTCTGTAGCTAGGGCTCAGAAGAAAACTGCCTCTTTATTTTCAAGGCCAACCTGCCCCTGCTGCAGCGAGAACTGCTGCACTGTGCCCGGGCTGCCAAGCAGACCCCGTCCCAGTACCTGGCCCAGCATGAGCACCTTCTGCTCAACACCAGTATCGCATCTCCTGCTGACTCTTCTGAACTGCTCATGGAGGTTCATGGAAATGGAAAGAGGCCCAGTCCGGAAAGGTGAGCAGGGAAGAGGTCTGTTTTGTTTTTCTGGAGCCACTCTGCTTTAAAAGGAAGAGGGTTTGGTTGTTGGGTGGTAGACAATGTCTTAGACTTTCCAAGATTAGTTTTCCTTTGTCCCAACAACTCTTCAGTTGACACATTCCTTTTGAGGACCTCTGCCCTGGAGTTTACGCAGGTTCACTGTCCCAGAAGTGGAAGAAGAGCAGTCATTAGTCAGTCATCCTTTACTCTTGTTGTTCTCTACCTTAAGATAGAGCTGGCGCTGCAGGTTGAAGACTTAGCTCCCAGGATTGTCCTCTCGCTTAAGCTAACTACAAGTGTCAGGTTCTGTGAATACTGTCCTGTCAAACAACTGTGCCCCCTCTGCTTTTTTCTCATAGGCTGTTTCTGAATGATCTACAAATTGGGCTTCTTTTGGTGGAAGTGGGGTTCACGACAGGGTTTCTGTGTAGCCCTGGCTGTCCTGGAACTTACTTTGTAGACCAGGCTGTCCTCAAACTCACAGAGATCCACCTGCCTTTGTCTCCTGAGTGCTGGGATTAAAGGCATAGCACCACTGCTGGGCTAAATTGAGCTCCTCAGTATTGTTTAATTGTTCATTGTCTCAGAGAACTCAGGAACATTAGCTGGCTAATGATTAAGGATGTGTTCGTCGGATACTGATGAACAGTAGGCAAAGGCAAGGCACAGAGTGGCACTGGGTATGTGGAGTGGGCCTGTCCTCTCCTGGTAGTTGCACCACCATCTCCAAAGAGACGCCACACATACATACTCAGCTCTTCAGACATTCTTGTCTATCTTGTCTGCTTCATTCCTTAAGTGTGATTGAAAATGGCTAACTCATGATCGACTTAACCTTCAATCACCTCCCCTCCCTAGGGGTGGATAGTGTAATTCTGCCTTGGTCCTTCCCATAACCAGCCCCAATCCTGAATCTACCTAGTAGTTGCCAGCCTACAGTTGGCTTCTTAGACTTAGCACTTGGAAGACTCTAAGGACTTTATGACTAGCATGTCAGGAAGTAGGATAAAGTGGCTGCCACAATAGTATATGAGTTGTTGAGGAAGCGGTATTGAACAGCAGAAGGCTTATTACAGTTGAAGCTGTGTTACTAAGACCCATAATGAGTCATAGAGGCAGCCTTTCTTCCCAGGAAATCACCTCCATAGTCAGAAATTTGACCTTCTGCATTCCTAAACTTTCTCAGTTCTTGTCCCATTCAGTTTCTCTTTTCCTGTGTCACGGTTATATGGTTCTGCCTGCCTACTTAGGGGTGAATTTGGCCTGTCTTCATGCTGGAATAAAGAAGCATTTACGAATTGTGTCTAGCCTGAAGACAGTTTGGTTCCTGCCTCTAGGTATAGGAACACACACCAGAAGAGGCACAAAAGTCAGATGTCTAGTTTGGCTGACAGCTGGAAGAAGGGCTGAAGGGCTGGGAGTATAACAATATGAAGCATGTGCTTAGTATATGGGCTGCAGCACCCAAAATAACCATTCTTGCTTTGGAATCTTCAGAAAAATAGCAGTCTTCCTGCTTTGGAAAGTGAATAGAACAAAACATAGTGTGCTCTAGAGGGTTCCAGGTTTCATAGCATCTAAAGGGGGGTGAGACTCTGGGAAGAAACAGCTATTCTGAGACTCGTAGGGATGTTAACATGAACACTTCTTGACAGGCTCCTATAAGCACTTCAGTTTCTTCTACAGGAGGGACGAGAATAATTTTGAAAGAGATACAGTTCCTCCTGAACCGCCTGCCAAGAGAGTGTGTACTATCAGCCCTGCTCCTCGGCACAGTCCCGCCCTCACTGTTCCCCTTATGAATCCTGGGGGCCAGTTCCATCCTACTCCACCACCTCTTCAGCACTATACACTAGAAGACATTGCAACTTCTCACCTGTATCGGGAACCAAACAAGATGCTAGAACACCGAGAAGTTCGTGAGAGGCACCACAATCTTAGTAAGTGATCTCAGCCCCATGGTAATGCCTTCATCTGGAGGGAGTTCACAGACTGCTTTCCTGCTCAGTGATAAAGCCAAATAATAGCGGCATTGCCTTTTTTCTGTTGATACGATGATGTTATGTAGCTGGACATAGTGGCACATACTTCTGATTCCAATACTGTAAAGGCTGAGGCACAATGATCGGCCTACAGTCATCTTCATCTGCCTAAGGAGTTTGTGGGTTGCCTATGCTATAAATAACGATTAATGAAAGGGCTGGGCATGGTAGCACACTTATTAGCAGCCAGGAGGGTTACCCCAAGTTGGAGGCAAGTTTGCTCTACAGGAATCCCAGGTCTGACGCAGCTTATTTGGCTCTACCTGTGTAATCTAATGGAAATTTCTTAGGCTCTTGAGCCTGAGAGTAATAAGTTCTGAAAAGAATTCTGAAATGGGGGCTGGCAAGATGACTCAGTGGGTAAAGGGCACTGACTGCTCTTCCAAAGGTCCGGAGTTCAAATCCCAGCAACCACATGGTGGCTCACAACCACCCCTAATGAGATCTAATGCCCTCTTCTGGTGCATCTGAAGTCAGCTACAGTGTACTTATGTATAATAATAATAAATAAATCTTTTTTTAAAAAAAAGAATTCTGAAATGAATGAAGATATCGTTACCATCTCTGCTCTTTTGCTAGGTTTGAAATGCCTGAAGCATGGGACTGTGTAACTATTAAATTTAGAAATAAACACTTCATTTTAAAACAGAAAAACACCTACAGATTCCTAATTTGAGATCAATTTTGGAAAGAGCTTTTTGTCCCATTCTCTTCTGGAGTCTGTTTAGCATCTATCTGGCAAAAGAAAAAAAACACAAGTGGCTACCATTTTGTAGGGTTTCCTTTACCTTCCATTTTTTAGTGACACCTTGTGGAGAACACAGTGATTCTTTCCCATTCTGACTTAGGCTAACTAAGGCACCAACCTCAGTAGGGCCTCGGGCAGCATGCAGCTCTTAGTGCGTGCAAAGGCCATGAGAGATTTGTCTCCATGCATTTACTGAGTCTCAGCTATACCTCATTATTTGATTCAGTCTTTCCAGAAAGTCTGACAGTCACTAATTTCTTCATACAGAGAAGATCAAAGCAACCGTGGCCAGTGTCACACAGCTAGTAAGTTGTCTTGACAAGATGCAGCTCCTAAGCTGCTGGCTGGAAGTTGAATTTGGCTGTATTGGGAACAGATGATGATCCATACCTTCCTTGGTATCCAGTTCTTATTCTCCCATGCCTCTTTCTTCAGCTGTTAAAAAACCAGACTTGGGGATGGGGGTGCACAGCAAGATGGCTCAGTGAATAAAGACACTTGCCATTTAAGCCTGGGACCTGAGTTTGATTCCTAAAGAGAATGCACTCCAGATAGTTGTTCTCTAACCTCCATGTGTCATCATGATGCACATAAAGATACAACAACAGTAATATTAAATGATTTTAAGAATTATGCTGGTCACCTATAGCATGACTAAATAAAATGAACATAATCCCCTATTTGGGAATCTTATAAAATAGAAGGTTTCCATATGACTTTCCAAACATATTTAGTATTAGTCTGCCAAGCCCTTCCCCTATTCTACCCTCCCGAATTCCCTTTCTATCATTTCCCCTTTACTTCATATCAGCTATGTTCGACTATCCACCATCCTGGCTAGTTTTCTGCCAACCTCACACAAGGTAGAGTCATTTTGGAAGGGGAACTCTCAACTGAGACAATGCCTCCACCAGACAGACTGGCCTGTGGGCACTTGCTTGATTTTTGACTTGGGAGAACTGTTTATCATGGGCAGCACCACCCCTGGACTTCCATGGCCTCTGCATCAGATCCTTAAAAAAAAAAAAAAAAATTATGCTGTCATTTACTTCTTCATATATAGTTTTTGTTCGTTAGAAGAATGGTGAAAGCTAGGTATATCTGTTTTGTTAGATTTTTCTTGTATTTCTAATTCATTTAGGAAAAGCTATATTTACATGTGGAAGTGTACCTTGAAAAAGACTGCTGGTTACCTTCCATGATAACTCCGCCAGTCTGATCAAAGATTTGTTTTTCCTAGACCCATTTAGAAATGTCTACCCTATTTATACTGGTTCTCATTCATCAAACCATCACTTGCTTCTCTCCCCCCCCCCCCCATTGCATCAATAAGTCCACTGCCCATTATTCTCCTAAAATGAAATCTATGGATACTATGGGATATCTTAGATCCATAATTTTAGGGTCAGTAGTCTATGTAACACATAAAAAAGAATTTACAATAAAAAGTACTAGTACTTAGGCATAGCTATTCTAGAAGGTAGCAATGAAAATTAGAAGGTTTTGAGTAACACAGTTGTAGGGCAAACTCTAGTTCTCCTACCTCTACTTTGCACGTAGTAAAATTATAAATGTGTGCTACAATGTAGTTTTAGTCAATGTTATATTACTATGAAGAGATATCGTGATCACAGCAACTCTTATAAAAGAAAGCATCTAATTGGGACTTGCTTATAGTTTCAGACCTTTAGTCCATTATCAGCATGGCAGCAAGCAGGCAGACATGGTGCTGGAAAAGGTCTTTATATAGATCCAAAGGCACCAGGAAGAAAGCCACTGACCTTGGCTCAGGCTTTTGATACCTCATAGCCTACCTCCAGTGACATACTTCCTCTTACAAGGCTACACCTCCTAATTCTTTCAAATAGTGTTGCTCTCTGATGACTAAAGAGTTCAAATATGTGTGCCTGTGGTGCCCATTCTTATTCAAGCCATGACAACATCAAACTCAACAGACTGTTTCTGCTATTTTATCTTCTAGAATGTTGGCTATGAAATGCTCTGTGAGCAGTGGAGAGGGTGAGACTCCTGACTACTTAGAAGCTTTGTTGGCTTCCTGCTTATGAGCTGCCTTCTTTTTTCCTATATAATCTGTTGCATCTTGTGATTGCTTTTCTTTTGTGATATTCGTCATTATAAGTGAATTATTAAGACTTTAGGAGACATCTCCACAAGTACTGGGAATAGAATACCCAAACTATATATATTTCCTGTTTCTATTTAGTAGATACCAAACTATATATATTTCCAGTCCCTAGAGTTATTTGATCTGAGTACTAGCTCTTTATTGGTTAGTATTCATTGGTTGTAAATGTGATCTCTTGTTTCTAATAAATAGGTCTCAATGGAGGCTATCAAGATGAGTTGGTAGACCACCGTTTGACAGAAAGGGAGTGGGCTGATGAATGGAAACACCTTGACCATGTAAGAACCCCAGCCTGTTTAATTTTCCCAAGTCCTTTCTACTTTTAAATCTTTATGGTTTATGTCACATTTTCTGTTTGTTTGTTTTGGTAGTTTGTGGCTTTGGTGTGTATCTGTGTGTGCTGCTTGCTTGCATCCATGCTCATTGCTGCACATACCTTGACATGAATGTAAAGATGAAGAAGACAGATATTAGGGCTGGAGAGATGGCTCAGAGGTTAAGAGCACTGACTGCTCTTCCAGAGGTCCTGAGTTTAATTCCCAGCAATCACATGGTGGCTCACAACTGTCTATAACAGGATCCAATACCCACTTCTGGTGTGTCTGAAGACAGCAACATGTACTCACATATATAAAATAAATCTTTCCCAAAAAAAGGAGGAGGAGGAAGAGGACAGATATTTGGTCATGTGACTTGGCAGGAAGCCAAGATTACACACTGAATCACCCCCTTCCCCCCTTTTATTTTTTTACTTTTCTATTCAGGCATGCACCACTGCATCCAGCTCCTAATTACTCTTTAGTTTTTCAAGACAGGCTTTTTCTGTGTAGCTTTGGAAGATCTTAATTCTTAAACACTACCAGTAGTTCTTGGGTGCTTGAAGTGGACATTTATTTATTCATTTATTTAGCCCTGGCTGTCCTGGAACTCACTCTGTAGACCAGGCTGGCCTCGAACTCAGAAATCCACCTGCCTCTGCCTCCCAAGTGCTGGGATTAAAGGCATGCACCCACCATTGCCCGGCTTACTTTACTTATTTTAGCCTTGATTTCTCTCTCTTCCCCCCCACCCCACCCCCCAAAAAAAAATTAGGTTCCGTGGACAAAGGCAGTCAAGTTAGAGAAAAGAGCTTGATCCCTAAGACCCACATGGTGGAGGGAAAGAACCAATTCTCACAAGTTGTCCTCTGACTTCCACTCTTGGGCCATGGGTTGTATGCAAGCTGACACACAAAAACCACACACATACTAAAATAAGATAATCTTTCTCTTTAAAAAAAAAAAAAGACAGGCATTATTTGTAAAGTATGTAAAGTGTTTAATATCAGAGGATATAGCCCATGGAGAGTTAGAGTATATGCTTATGTTCTTTTTCCCATCAGAATAGAGCATCCCTTATCCTTGATTTTAAGTAGTGACTACTTTAAACTTGTATATTGTGGCGTTTTGTTCTTGAGTGACTGCTGACCCTGGCCCTTATCTTAGATGTCGTCATCATCCTCTGACCCTAGTTCTTACCTCAGGCAGTTTCTGTGGGGGCGTGGGGCACAGACAGGCCAAAAAATCGAGTCAGATCCATTGAACATAAAGATATAAGCAGTTGTATAAAAACATTTGGCTTTATCTAACATTATCAGGTACTAAGACGTGGTTAGAAGTTCCTTTACTCATGGAGCCATCTTAACTGACTTTGTGGATGTGGATGTGGTAGTATGGTTGTGCCACAATGAGTATGAAGGCCATAAAACTTCCTCCATCCTGTGGATTCCAAAGGGCAGCATGCACTCAGTACCTACTGAGACATCTTGCTGGCCCACATAGAGGCTTGTTTGTTTGTGTCTGGGTATGTGTGGGGTTTTTTCAGACAAGGTTTCTCTATGAAACAGCCCTGGCTGTCCTAAAACCTCCTTTGTAGACCAGGCTGGCCTCGAATTCATGGAGATTGCCTGCCTCTGTCTCCCAGGTGCTTTGTATAAGGTATGTACCACCCACCACCCAGCTACCCATAAACTTAAGTCACTTCTAGATTATAGTACCTAATGATTTTTTAAAAAGTCTTAGGTTAAAGAAATCACTCACGGGTTTAGGTGGCTCAAATTACTGGCTACTTTTCTATCAGTCCTGAGTTCAGTTCCCAACAACCACATGGTGGCTCACAACCATCTATAATGGGATCTAATGCCTTCTTCTGGCATTTTGGTATACGTTTAGGTGTACATGCAGATAGAGCACTCATATACACAAAATACATAATCCTTTTTTAAAAAGTCTTGGCTGGGAGTGGTGGTGTATGCCATTAATCCTAGCACTCTAGGAGCAGAGGCAGGTGGATCTCTATGAGTTTGGGGCCAGCCTGGTCTATAGAGTGAGTTCCAGGACAGCTGATACTTCACAAAGAAACCCTGTCTCCAAAAAAACCCAAAAGGGTGTGTAGTTAATTGGGCATAAGTTATAGGCAAATGCCATACATTTTAGGTAAGGGAATTGGAACCCTTGTGACTTTTAGTGTCCCCGGAACCAATACCTATATGGATAGGAAAACATAGTGGTCTGTATAAGTAACAAAGTCTAAGAGGCAGCTCAGTGGTTAAGAGTACTGGCTCCTCTTGTAGAAGACCTGGGTTTGTTTCTCACCATCCACATGGTAGCTCACAACTATCAGTAACTCTGCTTCCAGGGGATTCTATCCCTTCTGACCTCTAAGGGCACCAGGCACACACATATTAACGCATATATTTATTTATGCACACAAAACACTCATAAAAATAAAGAAATCTAATTTAATAAACAAGGTATAATAATGACTTTTAAATGTAAACTTTATTCCTACGGTTGTAAAATCTGTGAGCTCTGTTTTCCCTCCTTCCAATTGTTACCCATCCTTGATTTTAATGTTCCTTATTAAATTTCTCATCTCACCTCTGCTTCCCCATCTCTCTGTTTCAGGCACTGAATTGCATTATGGAAATGGTAGAGAAAACTAGGCGCTCCATGGCAGTTCTGAGGCGCTGTCAGGAATCTGACCGTGAAGAACTCAACTATTGGAAACGGCGGTTTAATGAAAATACAGAGTTGAGGAAAACTGGGACTGAGTTGGTCTCTAGGCAGCACAGCCCTGGGAGTACAGATTCTCTCAGCAACGGTAAATATAGAGGGGGAACATAGAACATAGAAACAACAGCAGCTTCGATTCTACCTAAACTGAGTTTTATGTCTTTGTTCTGTGGCATTTATTTGGTTTGGTTTGGTTTTTGAGACTCTTACTATGGAGTTTAAGCTGGACTCGAGCCTCCTGCTTCAGTCTCCCAAGTGCTGGAATAAAGGATATGGACCACCTTGCCCAACTACACTTATTTAGTGGATGTGGGTGTGTGATGTTTGTGGAGAGAATATTTCCTCCCACCAGCTCCTTTATGTTTACTTTAAAAACAATTGGGGTGTATGTATGTGTGTATGTAGGTCAGAGGACAACTTACAGGATTCAGTATTCACTCAGTGTGTATTCCTGTTCTTACCTGTTGGCGATCACTATGCTTCCCATAATTCCTTCCATAAGGTTTGCTGACACTGCTCACAGGCTCAGGGAAGCAAGCTTATGTGTTTAAAAAGGATACACATGAAGAGATGCAAAACACACGGTCTGGGACACAGGACTTCTCTAGACTTGCCACACTGAAGAATTGTACATTTCTGCTAACCAGCTTTCTGGATCCTCCATCTTATGGCTGTGTCCTTGCAGTTGAATTATAATGGACTGGATGGGGAAACAAAGGATGGCCTGAGTGCATTGGTGGTTTTGGCTGTGCTGCAGAATTCCTTCTTTAGGGGATGAGGCAGGACCCTCTCTCTATTATCACAGAGGCATACATCAAGCAGGTTTGATACTGTTGGACTTGGTTTTGTTGTTCATTTTCTGGGTTGGTTTTCAAGATGTTTCTCACTCTGTAGCGCTGACACAAACTTGCCTCAGCCTGCCACTGCTGAGTGAGATTACAGCCCACAGCTAATCCTGTGATTTTTGTTATGTCCAATCCCAGTCTAGAAAGCTTTGGTAGGGGGTGCACACAGGCCAGAGCTTTTGTACCCTGCCTTGAGGAGGAGAAATTTAGGCTCCAATGGAGAAGATTAGTAGCCAGAAAAATAGGTGACATCTGAACTTTGGTGACTGGATGTATCCTAACGATGACACTTGCCCTCCTGAGCAGTGGCCTGGCTTCAGACCAGCAGTACAAAAGATCAGTAAGAGAGAAAGAAGAGAGTACTATGTATGTCACATCACTCCTAGCTACTTGGATGGTTGTGTTCACCATATTCCTTCTTGAAGGTATTTACTCCACTTTGCTTTCTTTTCCCAGTTACCCTCCACTACCTAGAGACTGTCTTCAAAAGACTAGCTTAGACAAAGCTAGGTTATTCATATTGAAGCATCAGAGATGAGCGGGTACATCCAGGAAGCCAGAGATATCCCACCCAAAATGTTCCATCACTTTCCCCAGAAGCTGAAAAAATGCCCTATCCGAAAGGCACAGCTGAATGACAGGCCATCTGTGATCACACTCTTTTTCCACCCACCCACTTAAAGTTCCCAAATGTTCATCAAGGAGAGTGAATTTCTTATTTCAGTGCTAGCATTTTCCATGCAAGACAGCTGTTAGTCTCAAAAGGACTGGAAGAAAATTTAGAGGAAATGCCAGCATTAATAATGTGTATCCTATCCTAAATAGCTAAAGGCTGCCACTCTTTCCTCATTGACAGGCATGGCTCTTAAGCCAACCGTCAGTTGTTCTATTTTATGTGAGATGATCTAGGACAGGAAGAAACAAACAACTTACATACTGACACAGACACAAAACTTTGATTAAAAACTTCAAAACCGGGGCTGGAGACATGACTCAGCGGGTAAGAGCACTGGCTGCTCTTCCAAAGGTCCCGAGTTCAATTCCCAGCAACCACATGGTGGCTCACAACCATCTGTAATGAGATCTGATGCCTTCTCCTGATGTATCTAAAGGCAGCTACAGTGTACTTATGTATAATAATAAATAAATCTTTTAAAAAAAACTTCAAAACCAGTGGAGGCTAATTATCAGGTAACCCTTACAAATCTGAACCCTTGCAAAGATTCCCTGCAGCAACATAGAGACCCTTCCTTGCCTGAAGTTCAACATTACAGTTACATATACTCATCCATGAGTGTACGTGTGTCCAGCTGAGGTAGAGTGCAGCCTGACAGGACTCAACTGCCCCGCACAAACCACCCTTAACTTGAGGGTCTAGCTGGGATGACGATTTTGTCTAATGTGCCTGCGACAGTTCTTCTTTGTTTCTATGACCTGTCGTAATAGTAACCAGCACCTCCTTTTCACAATGATGACAATTTATATGATAAATTCTAATTACTGTAGATGTAGTGCTTCATGGATCCCAGTGGCTTGTATTAAAATTTTGAGATTACCAACATGTCTGATTTAAATTGTGTCATTTGTCTGGGATGTAGCTTCGTTGACATAGTGTTTACTTAAGATACACTGAGCCCTGGGCTTAATCTCTAGCTCCAAATAAACTGGATATGGTCTTAGTGCACACCTGGGATTCCAGCATTTGTTAGGTAGAGAGTTTCAGAAGTTGGATATTAGCCTGGGCTTAGGAAGGGGAGGAAAAGAAGGGAAAACTTGAGTGGGTAGGCGCTGAAGAGATGGCTCAGTGCCAGGCATTGGAGGTGCACGCCTCTAATCCCAGTACCCAGCAAGCAAAGATAGGCAGATCTCTGTGAGTTGGAGAACAGCCTGGTGTACATAGTTAACTTCCAGGAGAGCCAGGGCTGTTACACAGAGAAAAAGAAAAGAAAAGAAAGAAGAGATGGCTCAGCAGTTGAGAACACTAACTGCTCTTGCCAGAGGGCAGGAATCCTGGGCAGGACTTTGAGTGGCTCACAATCACTTACAATGTACAGCCTCACGAAATCTCACCTAGGCAGGCTTTTGCACTCTTGCAGACTCACAGTCACATGATGAAAATCAAATATAAGTTGTTTAATGAAAGGGGAAAAAAAAAGACTTTGCTGACATGGTAGTGCACACAATTTTAATCCCTGCACTTGAGAGGCAGAGGACAGTCTAGTCTACATGGAGAGTTCTAGGAAATTCAGGGAAACTTAGACCTTGCCTCAAAATATTTTTTGTTAGGTTTTGTTATTTAAAATATTATATATGTGCATGCTTATATGCCTGCCTTATGTGTGTGGGTACCTGTGCCATAATGTACTTACGGTGGTCAGAGAAACACTTTGGGAGTTGGTTTTTTGCTTCTCCTTTATTTGGGCTCCATTTATCTTACTTAGTTCATCAAGTTTGCATGGCAAGCAGTCACCCATTGAGCCATCTGTCACTTTTTTTTGTGTATGTGACAGGGTCTCACTATATAGTCCTGGTTGCTATGTAGACCAGACACTATTTTTTAAGTGTTGTTGTTTGTTTTGTTTCTTAGACAGGTCTTAACTGTGTAGCCTGGCTTGTCTGGAACTACTTATATAGACCAAGCTGCCTTCAAACTCAAATTGATCTGCCAGTCTCTGCCTCCTTCATGAGGAATTAAAAGCATGCACTACCACGCCCAGTTAACTGCTGTTTTATAAGTAATTGTACTATGTAACTGTCGTGCAAAAGCACTTTGAAGCTGAGGCAGGATGAATTTTAGTTTGAAGCCCCTCTGAATTGTGACATACTGAAACTTTATCCCCAGCCTCTAAAAAGGCCCAGATCATAGTATTTGGAAAGATAATATTATAGACATGCTTTCTCCTTCCCAGTTATCTTGGACTTTTCTTGTAGGCGCATGAACCAGTCCATTAGTGTTGTCTCACAAAATTTTCTAAGTTCATATTTAAAGAAAGTTCCCGGGCTGGCGAGATGGCTTAGTGGTTAAGAGCACCCGACTGCTCTTCTGAAGGTCCAGAGTTCAAATCCCAGCAACCACATGGTGGCTCACAACCATCTGTAATGAGATCTGACGCCCTCTTCTGGAGTGTCTGAAGATAGCTACAATGTACTTACATATAATAAATAAATCTTAAAAAAAAAAAAAAAAAAAAAAAGAAAGTTCCCGGGCTGGCAAGATGGCTCAGTGGGTAAGAGCACTGACTACTCTTCCAAAGGTCCTAATTTCAAATCCCAGCAACCACATAGTGGCTCACAACCACCCATAATGAGATCTGATTCCCTCTTCTGGAGTGTCTGATGTCAGCTACAGTGTACTTATGTATAATAATAAATAAATAGAAAGAAAGAAAAGAAGGAAGGAAGGAAGGAAAGAAACAAACAAACAAACAAAGGAAGAAAGATTAATTTCGTCCAGTTGTTGTTGATGTTTTCAGCCTGAGCTTGTTGTCACAGCCCTGTACTCCCAGAGGATGAGCTCAAGGCTTACCTGAGCTGCAGAATTCAAGGACAGTGTAAATAACACTCTGTCTAAAGTAACAGGAGTGGCCTAGCCAAGATAACACTGAAGCCATGTCTATGATAGCCCATGTTTTTGTGGCCCACTGGTAGAGCACTTATTTATCGTGAACAAGGGCCCAGGTTTGATCCCTAACACCATAAAAATGTTAATGCTTGTATATACTTAGATACAAAGTTTAGTATATTGTTTCATAATTTGAAGCTAGCTCTTATTCTAAATATGTTTTACACCAAGCAAGCATACTTATCTGCTTCTAGGCAGTAAAAGAAGTTTGATTCAAACTTCTTGTGTCTTAATTGAAAATCTTGTCTTGGGGCCAGGGATTATTGTTAGAGTATTGCCTAGCAAAACCGAGAACTTGGGTTTTGAATACTGATTAAAGCAGCTTCTGACACCTTTCTCGTTTATCTCTCTTGTGTAGATTCTCAGCGGGAATTTACCAGTAGACCAGCAACAGGATATGTGCCTGTGGAGTTTTGGAAGAAAACAGGTGTGTGTATCTGTCTGTCTGTCTGTCTGTCTCTCTGCTGGTAGGCTGTCTGTACTTACTAGTTAATGCAAGCTGGGAACCTATATACTAGGGAAAATGTTGTAGCCTGACTTTCAGTTGTCCACAGTGTCCTCCTTATGGAATTGCTGGCTTCTCCTGCTCACTGATTGTACATCTCTTCTCCTCTGGCTGATTGTACATCTCCTGGCCAGAACTGCATGTCCGATCCTTGCAGGATCAGAGTTTGATCCTGAGTTTGGAATAGTTCCCTCCAGGTCTTTTCACACCCTTCTACCGTCTTCCATTGAAACACACAGTACCTAGCTCTTTCTTCATTTTGACAGAAGTTGGTTTCCTGGCTAGTATCATAGTATGTTCACCCTGCCACTACATTTGCTTAGTTATGTTTTGGGGTTTTTTTGTTTTGGTTGGTTGGTTTTTTTGTTTTGTTTTGTTTTGTTTTTTGAGACAGGGCTTCTCTTTATAGCCCTGGCTGTCCTGGAACTCACTCTGTAGATCAAACTGGACTCGAACACAGAAATTCGCCTGCCTCTTTTGTGCTGGGATTAAAGGCGTGTGCCACCACTGCTCGGGTTTTGGTTTGTTTGTTTGTTAAGCTTTGTTGTGTTTGGATACCACAGTGTAGAGAACAGAGGGCATCTGCAGTGTCAGCTCTTGATCTCTACCTTTTTAAGCATGTCTCTTGTTTGCTGCTTTGAACACCAGGCTAGTTGGCCAGGATGCTTATAACTAATTCTGTTTTCACTTTCTGTCTCTTTTGGAATACTGGGATGATTAGATGTATACTTCATATCCAGCTTTATGTGGGTTCTTTCTTCTTGTTTCTCCTTTGAGCATGACTACTAACAAATTGCTGCCAGCTTCCCTAAGTGACCAACAACCAGCCACACTGCCTCTCTAGGCTCTAGCATTGATATACCCTCTGAAAAGCTCTAGAATTTCAAATGTCACACAGTCACAGAAACTATCTGTAGCTGGCAAAAGCACACATCTCCTAGAGAATGAGGCAGATCATAGTCAGGTGCTTCAGATAGTCCAAAGCAGCCCAATATCTCCATTAAAATGGGATTAAAATGAAAACATATTCTTATAATATTTCTTTGTTTTTAAAGAACCCAAAATTCCAAAATTGTAGTGACAAATACACAGCTCTGTTTTTGTTTTGTTTTTAGCTAATTTATCCTTAAGCTATGGATCAAGAATGTACCTTGGGGGAAGGGGGCACTCAAAGGGTTGTGCAGATAGAAGTCAGGAGTCCTTGACCTCTGGGTGGGATCTGTACTATAGGGAGTTATAACACAGCCTAGGACAATTTAATGCTGCTCTGAGGCTGTGCTGTATATGTATATGTATATGTAATATGTATATGAAATAGCAAAGCTGTTAGGGATCCCCTTGGGGTCTAGGTTGTGTTTCCTCATGGACTTAAAGGAGATGTTTTAGATTCACATTCTCTTGGCTAAAGCCCTTGTCATTTGGAGTGTCTTCAACGAAGCAAGGTGGGTTAGTGAGGGAGGGGGGTCTGAACTAAGCAGTCCGTGTTGCACCTGGGTGCCTCCCAGCCCTCCCCTCCCTGCTTTCAGTGCCATTCATTGCATAAAGCTGCCTTCGTTGTCCTTTTCCACAACACCCAGACTACCCTAACTCCTCAGCTCCTGAGTACCCCTTTTATACATTCAGAGCCTCTTCTCTCAACTGAGCCACACCCACTTTTCCAGGTGCTTTCTTTCTTGTTGTATGCAATTCTAGAAGTTCACATTTCCTTTAGGAAATCAAATATTGAAAGCACCTTTTGATCCTCTTGCTCTTGTACAGTTAACAACCTTTGTCCTTGAAACTCTAGTCTCTTTGACATAAGGCATCTAAGCCATTGGGGTACTTGATCCCATTCAGAAGGATGGGTGGTGTCTACTTATCTATGTCTTGCCAGCTTTTCACACAGAATCAATCTACCCTCATGTTTATACCTAACAGTTGCATGACTAGGTGAGCCTGTTGTAGGAATAATGTGAGTGTATGCTTCACATTCACCCTTGCACATCTTGTTTTACTATTTTTCCTTAGCAGTACTGTTGTTAGCTAGCTGAGTGCGTTGACACATACCTATAAATAATCTCACTTCTTGGAAGCAGAAGTAGGATTGTGACAAATTTGAGACTAACCTAGGCTATATAGTGAGAACCTATCAAACCCTACCTCCTCTACCCCCACTTTCCACTCCCACATCCCTTAATGCTGTGAGATGGAAGTGAAAAGATTTCTCTGCCAGTTGATTTTACTGTTGCTTTCTTCCAGAAGAAGCCGTGAATAAGGTGAAAATTCAGGCCATGTCAGAGGTACAGAAGGCTGTAGCTGAGGCAGAGCAAAAAGCCTTTGAAGTGATTGCAACGGAGAGAGCTCGAATGGAGCAGACCATAGCGGATGTCAAACGGCAGGCTGCAGAAGATGCTTTCCTGGTCATCAATGAGCAAGAAGAGTCCACAGAGGTCAGAGCTACACTGGGCTATAGGCTGGGCTGGGTGGCTAAAGGGAAGCAAGCCCGCTGCTTGCCACTGAAATGCTGGGTAGAAAGAGTCCACTCCTGAATTAGATGGTGGGATTTTTAGCCATTACCAAGAGACTTTTTTCTTACTTGACGATAATACTAAAATAATAAACTATTCTTTTGTATTCATAACAGTCTACCACACACACACACACTATTTTAGCTTCCATGAAGTGAAATGTGTCCCATTGTGTGATAATGACTAGCAGTCCTAGAGCAGATTCAGTACATACAGATGAAGATACCCAGCTATAGAGATGTAGTAGGCTCACTGTGTGCAGGTGGATGGACACCTGGCTGTGCATGCATGCTTCTTCTGGTCCTCACAGTAATCTCATTAGGTAAATGTTGGTTCTAAATTACAAACTGGGCAGGCAGATAAGGTAGACTCCCAATACCTTACCCAGGGCCCAGGATGCTTTGATAGAATAAAAACAAATACGAAAAATTAGACCAGATATGATAATTATACCACTTAGGAGATTAAGACAGAATTTAGAGTTCATTTGTGCCTGGTACACGTAGGAGAAGGCAGGTAGGTCATAAAGATGAAAAAAGGATGTAAGGGCAGAAACAATGTGACAGTACCAGTTACATCCTGCCACCCTCCCTGGTCACAGTACAGATGATTACATTTAGGGCCTTGGGTGTATTTGGCAAGTGTGATCCCAGCCTTTTGTTGTTTTTATTTTGAGACTAAGTTGATAAAGCTGCCTCTAGAGGAGCTGGAACTGCAGGGAACGTGCATTAAGCCCTAGCACTAATATATTTGAATTCAACAAAAAATTTCCAAGTTGTTGTGTTATTTATTTAAGACAGGGTCTTTGTGTATCCCTGACTGTTCTGGAACTTGCTATGTAGATTAGGCTGGCCTCCAGCGTAGAACTTTCTGCTTCCCAAGTACTGAGATTGATCAAAGATGTACACCACAACTCCTGGCTTGTAACTTCTTTTTTTTTTTTTTTTTTTTTTTTTTTTAAACATTTATTTATTTTTCTGTTTGGGGGAAGAATTCTGGCCTTGCCTATGGCTCTGGTTCATTCTTTACTGAGTTATCCCCTGAAATCTTTTCTTTTTTTTTTTTTTTAAAGATTTATTTATTTATTATTATATGTAAGTACACTGTAGCTGTCTTCAGACACTCCATAAGAGGGAGTCAGATCTCATTACAGATGGTTGTGAGCCACCATGTGGTTGCTGGGATTTGAACTCAGGACCTTTGGAAGAGCAGTCAGTGCTCTTAACTGCTGAGCCATCTCTCCAGCCCGGCTTGTAACTTTTTTGAGACAGTGTTTATATATATTGCCCATTCAGGCCCAGTACTGTGAATCCAGGTTGGTCTGGAAACTAAAGGCAATCCTGCTTCAGTCTCAGAGTGCAGATATTGCAGATATGCACCACTATGCTAACCACCTTATTTTAGGCATTTTTTTTTTTTAGGCTTAGAACATAAGGACTAAGACTGTAGGAACTATAATTTTAAGCAGCAAACTAAGTACCCTGCGTTGAGATGCCTGCCAGCATGGATTCTGGCAAATTTGCATATCAAAGGGAAGACCAGACAGCCTAAGCTTTTGTTGAGTTTGCATTGGAGCAGAAATGCTGATTCTCTAATTTCATCAGAAATAATCCTCCTGGATGACTTGCAGTTTCTCCATCTCATGATAAGCTGTGTGGTGTGGAAGAAGCGTGCCACTTCCACCCTGACTTTACACTGGCTTTGCATCATTAAAGACTCAGTTTTCTGTGCAGAAGCTTCAGCTGCCGTGGTCTGTTGGCCTGCTAGCTTTAGGAAGGTAATCTGAGTTTACAGAGTGATACTGTTGAGGTGATAAGGCCTTTGCTGTGATGTGTAAGCTACGGCAGCTTCTGTACTTGCAGTATAGCCCTAGATCCGCGCTGCTCCCTTGCCTGCAATGGAGGGGCGAGAGTATCCTATCACCTTGTCTCTCCCACAAGGCATGTTCTATCTCCATCTCCAAGTTTTCTGGCAAACACAATAAACTAGCAATTGACAATGAAGAGGAAAGAGGTCTAGTTGGGACCCGAGGCTGTTGACAAGCTGCAGATAATTGTGATACAGGTCATAACTAGGAGCCTCTCCTTAACAAAGGAAATTTAGCCGGGCAGTGGTGGCGCATGCCTTTAATCCCAGCACTCGGAAGGCAGAGGCAGGTGGATTTCTGAGTTCGAGGCCAGCCTGGTCTACAGAGTGAGTTCAGGGACAGCCAGGGCTACACAGCGAAACCCTGTCTCAAAAAACAAAACAAAACAAAAAACAAACAAAAAAACCAAAGGAAATTTAGAATCACAGTTCTGACCTCAGAAGGTTCATAACCTTTGCACACTAAATACAGAAAAATACTGACCTAAGTCTATAGCTCAAAGTTGAGGAATGCTAATTTTGAAGTGTGACTAAACAATAGACATTTTGGTTTTTTGTTTTATGATGGCTCACCACACTGCCCAGACTCGTCTCAAATTAAATTTTAGCCTCCATTTTAGCCTCCCAAGTAGCTGGGCTAGTTGCTTTGTTGTTGATAGTTTTACTATACTAGAACATTAAAAAGAGCTTTTACCAGTCAGTCCTGTGAGTGTTCAGGTGTAGATCATTCACATATCACTGGTATCCGTGCTAAGGCTGCACAGGGCTAGCTAGCATTTTTTTTTATGTTGTCTTTGTTCCCAGTCACTTGTATATTTAAATGACTGTATGCTGCTTTCATGGCTGCTCCTTGAGCCCACAGGAAACCTTTCTTGGCTCTTCTATACTGTGATAGAATTACTGTTCATAATTAGCCGTTTCTGCTAAGCCTCAGGATCGTCTACCCCACTCTTAAGATGTAACAAGTAGTAAGAAAATGCCCAGAGTCCACTTCAGGGACTCCAGGGTTGAGTGGCCTTGAGAACAGACTATAGTGTCCCCTCAGCCCATCTGCTGTATGATACGACAGTGAGGGACATAGACACAGAGGACAGAGGAGGCAGCAGCATAGCCATCTCCCTCCTCATCCATCCTGGTTCCCTGGAAGGGAACTTTTTGGAGAAAAAAAAATCTTAGTTTTCCTATATTCTTTTAAAAGTCTTAGTTTAAAAGATCAGATATTGTCAATAAAAACACTGAAGATGGTTCCTCCATTGGGATGTAGAAAATGTTTGTTTGTTCAAGCTCATATGTGGATATATGATCTTCAGAAGGTAGTTGTGAGACCTGGGCCCAGGTGACACATGCCCATGACCCTGGCATTTGGGAGGGAGAGCAGGAGGATCAAGAGTTAAAGGGCATCCTCAGAGACTTACCCACAGGTCTGTAGCGCCACAGTCCTTGCTGTACCATGCAGATGACAAGTGACAGTGGCGAGCCTGCCCATCAAGATGTCAGCAGCCACTAACTGACGCCTGTGTCTTGCAGAACTGCTGGAACTGTGGCCGAAAAGCCAGTGAGACGTGCAGTGGCTGCAACATTGCTCGCTACTGCGGCTCCTTCTGCCAGCATAAGGACTGGGAGCGGCACCACCGCCTCTGTGGCCAGAGTCTACATGGCCACAGTCCCCACAGCCAGAGCAGGCCACTGCTCCCTGGAGGGCGGGGCTCAGCCAGGTCTGCTGACTGCAGTGTGCCCAGCCCAGCCCTGGACAAGACCTCAGCTACCACCTCACGGTCCTCAACACCTGCCTCTGTGACAGCCATTGATGCCAACGGGCTCTAAGCTACAGACTCCACCTGTCCTGATGACCCCTCCACATGGGAGCATGCTTGCACCAGTGAGCTGGCTATTAGAACAAGTAGCTGTTGGGTCGTCAGCAAGAAGTGAAGTTGGCAGGAAGCATCCAAGAGGCACTCCACAGCTTCTCTGGGATTTGCCACGTGTCCTTGGAAGAACTAATGTATCATTCTCTGCACACAGGAAGTAGCTTGAGCTGCCTCCTCCATGGCTTTCCTGAGGTTCCTCTTCCAGCTAAAGCTGGCATAACCAGCCCCTTCTCAGTGTATACACCAGCTCCCTCCGACTCCTTGCATTAGCATATTGTCAATAGTGTCCCACACTGTCCACAGTAGAGGCCTGAAGACTGGTAGCAGGCTTAGGAGGAGGCCCTTCCTTCCCCTGTCTTCAAACAGTTCCTTGAGCCCCATATCCACCCTCGAGTGACACTGATTGGCCTAAAAGAGACTTGGATAGCACAAAAGCAGTACTCAGGACTCTCTCCTGAGCTGCTCAGAGCTGTTAAGATGCTCAGAAATGCAAGAAAGAAGTCACTGTTTCAGTAAAATCTCTAGTAATGATAAAAAATTAAATTAGTCTTCCCAAGCATCATGGATCATTTTGGACAAGATTTTCTAACTTGGCTGTCTTCGTTAGTTTGGAACCCACCTCTTAACTCCAGTGTTTTTCTTGATTTTGCTTGTGTAAAAAATAATCTCCATCGCATGGATCGGTCTGAGAGAGGATGGAGCCATTGTGCTAGTCTTTTCTCTAAGCATGTTGGCCAAACTAAAATATTCCGTGGATCACCTTGGAAATGCAGAGCCTCTGCCACTGCTTGACTGTTTAAAACAGTCGCCTTGTTGTATGTGTCCTTCTCTCTGGGACTGCATGTCTGGATCCTTGGGGATGTCTTGTGAGTAGGTTCTGTTTGGCACCTAAGCAGTGCTCCTAACCCTGATGGGATTATTCGCACCTGGTTTTGACACCACCTCATAGGTTTATTATCAGGTGGACATTTGAGGCATCCTTTTTCTGTGCTCCGTGTTTATAGTCTCCCTCACAGCTCAGAGTTTGTGAAGAATGGGAACCGTTTTTGAAGAGCCTGACCTGTTTTTTTTTTTTTTTTTTTTTTTTCCCATCTTCAGGAACTTTTCCAATTATCTGATTCTCCAAATAGAATTTGGAGACATCGATCTGGTCATTATTGGACCTATTGATCAGGCCAAGTACTGCTCACATCTTTTCCTTGCCATCTAAAGTTTATTAGTTGTCAGCACCTTGCATCGGCCACTCAGTATACTCCAGAATCGTTTTGCCCTGTGCAGTCAATTGGGATAAGTCATTGCCTTTGATCCTGTTGGCTTTTGGAAGCTGTGGTCACTTTTTGTACAATGAACAAGTCTGAAGAACAAGTCTGAATACTAACACTTGCCCCATAAAAGTATGGATTTAGTGTCTTTGCACACAGTTAAGGCTGATTTAAAAATACTGAGTTCCTATCTCATTGGAACAAGGGTTCTCAGACTTAGAAAGTAGACCTTTAAAATCATGTTATTTTAGCATAGAATACCCAAGACCCACTGTTTGCCAGACAGCTTAGTACAGCCTGGCCTCCCTGGTCCCATCCCATCAGTCTAGTGGGGACAACTTTGACTTACTAGATAGAGTTAGTACCAGACAGCACTTGTCCATACTCAGACACAAAACTTCGGGCAGATCAGGAGCTTCTGTGAACATGAGAATGTCTCCTGGTGTGCCCTGGTCAGTTACTCAGTAGTAAAATGGATGAACACCCTTTAAGTGTTAAATTTTTTTGCCACAGAACTACTCCAGATAGTTGGAATAAAGAGCTAGAACCAATACATTACTACTTACCTGGTTGGAGATCAGTTTGTACAGCAAACTGGGTTACAAAATCTAGCCTACCTTTGTGGGCTGTGTGATTGGCCTGTCCGATTCTGAGTTTCTATAGTGCTGTTGGGGACTGCTTTGCTTCTGTGTCCTACCCAGGTTTGTCTACACACTCGGACAGTACTTTACACTATATAGTTCAGTTCTCAGACTTGTCTCTATCTTGCCTCTGGTCAGCATCACTCTCGGGGTTTTGTTTTTGGTTTGGTTTGGTTTGGTTTGGTTTGGTTTGGTTTGGTTTTTCGAGACAGGGTTTCTCCGTGTAGCCCTGGCTGTCCTGGAACTCACTCTGTAGACCGGACTGGCCTTGAACTCAGAAATCCGCCTGCCTCTGCCTCCCAAGTGCTGAGATTAAAGGCATGCACTACCATGGCCCGGCTTCAGCATCACTCTTACGTGACATCTGTTTAGGACTTTTCAGATTTAAGGAGTTCCTTTCTGCAGTTCTCCAACTCCTCCCTAGGCAGGAGCAGCAGCAGTAGGAGCTGGAGCTACAAGTGATTCCTGGCTCACCGCTTTGTTTCTAAGTCTGCTTATATGAGCCACCAGGCTGGGAGTGAACATAGAGCTTCAGGCTGCTCACAAGTCTGGCCTCTGCAGTAACTATTTGAGGAAGAAAAGTAGTCAGGGCTTGGTCATTCTGTACCAAGTGAGGGATAAAATTTCAGGAAGTAAATAACAAAAGTAGCCAAACTGGGAGTTCTGCACACCAGTCCTCGCTCCAGCAAATGAAGACTTGTTGAAGCTAGCTTGGGACATGGCTTATTTGGTAGCATGGACTTCATTCCCAGTGTGGCATACACCAGCCATGGTGGCACATACCTGTAATCCTCTAACACTTAGGAGGTAGAAGCAGGAGGACCAGAAGTTTAAGGTTATCCATAGCTGCATAGCAAGCCTGAGTTACAGGAGACTTATCCCACAGAGACTCATTGAAGGGCCCTGCAGCTTCAGATTGGCTCATGCAGGGAGGTGGAGGTGAGGGCGCAGGCTGTGAGTGGCTTTCTCCTAAGGTGCTAAGTTATGTGCAGCCATGGGTCTCCATGGAATAACCTGTCTGGCCCCCCGAGGTCTATCCAGGCATTGGCTGTCAGTCTTCTGTAATGTAGACTCCTTTACCCATTTGATCCCCAGGGAGTGCTTCAAATCTTGATGTCAGCTTTACCGTCATTTCTTGTCACCTTCTCAGAGAGAGTGAAGACATTTTTTTCTGAGTGGTTCTGGAAACTATCTCAGCAGGTGTGTGAGGCCTCAACACAACTGCAAGTGTGTGTTAGTGGTTCTCCCTAGAGCATAAGGAGTGAGCAGATGGCCTTCGTTCTGAAAACTGCAGACAGGATTGTGGGTTGAATAAACCTTTACAAATAGGACACGTCTTGGAGGCTTACTTCAGAACTGGACTGGAACCAAGGTTTCCAGGCTCCTGGCTCAGGAGACTAAGCCAGTGTACTTTGATGAATGTTAGCTATTTGCAGAGAACTGGGTGGTGGCATGTTTGAACCAAATGTGAGAAAAGCCAGAAGGAACTGAACTGGCCATTGTGGACCAGATGGCCAGCTGTGGAAGATCCTTGATCCAGCAGCTGCTTAGCAGACCCTGGCCACTCAAGTATATTCCTTTAAAGCCAAAATGCTGACTACCTGCTTCTGCCTCATGTTGACACCCATTTCCAAAGATGATGGAGCCAGTGTGAGCCAGGAGGAAGCTGAGATGGTGGCTGATAATTTACTCTACCATCTCCTTCCACAGCCCAAGAGGTGGCACTTCCCGCTCAGACACCGTCTTATCAGGCCTCCAGCTGCCCAGTGTAAACTGTCAATGCTTATACCAAAAAGGGCATGTGCAGCTGGTGTCTGCCAGGGACAGCCCAGTCCCTGCCTTGTGGTTCCCAGGAAGAAGCTGCAACAATTCAGTGAATGATTAAAGGGCTGTTTGATAATAAGGCCTTCGTTCCACTCCTGTGGCTTTCCAAGTTCCTAATGAGGCTACAAAGGCTCCATCCATACAGAAAACCAATAATGTAAATAAAAGCCAATCCTGCAAGCATGGTTTGCAGAGGCGGGTGATGAATGTGAAGCCACCCGCAGGATGCATTTGAGTCTGGTTTTTCTGTGCTTTGTCATTTGACTCAGTAGGAACTTTTGTTACTTAACTCTGTGCATAACTTATTTAATGTACTGTATAAATGAACCAAAACTGTTAAATATGTATTTAGTTTGTTCTACTTAAAGTAGTTAATAAAAATGCTATATTCCTTTTCTGACTCAAGCTGGACCAGACCTGGGGAAGGTAGCACAGTGGTGGAGTACAAATGCCATATGACTAGCTGCAGCCTCTGGTATTGTCGAGCACCACACGTGGACACTCACTCTTCCCTCCCCCACCCCCAGGTCTTTGGTGAAGGGGCAGTGGGGCTCTAAGCATCCTTGCTATGACCAAAAGATCATGGCATGAGGGGTAGGGACAAGAAGGGCTGGAATGCTTGCTGTAGAACCCCACCATGATGCTAGTTGCAGCCATCTTCTGTGTCAAGGTGACCATGCTGTGGCAGCAGTGACAGCAATAACAGAGATATCCTTGGTTTCTCACACTCCTCCCCACTGAGTGATCTTTTAGTAATAACATTCAGCCACAGAATGGACATGAATATTTTTCCCAAGTAACTGTTATTTCCTTACAACATTTCAACATTAACATACTTGAGCTTGTGGGATTTTTATGTCCTTTACTGGCATTAAATCTTAATTTCACTGATGCTTAAGGTTGTGTGACCTGAGGCAATACTTTTCTTCCAGGCTTCATTCAGCTCCATTTTCTAGTATCAAGTGCCCTCTGGAGGACAAAACAGGGCCTGCTGCTTCTGCTTCTGCTTCTGCTTCTGCTTCCGTCTGAGAGCTAACTCATGTCCAGGGCAATCCTTGGGCAGCTTTATGTTTTCTGCGACCACCTCTATCCCTTGAGGTCAATGGTGTTTTCTGGGTACATTTAGGGAATTTCAGGACAGCTGGGCATTCTGCGGTTTTTTGGTGCTTAACGCTACCTTGTTTTGATACCCCTGGACCCCAAGTCTTGTGCTTAACACTACCTTGTTTTGATACCCCTGGACCCCAAGTCTCGGCTTTGGCACACTGTGGGACAAAGTAGAACCTTTCATCGATGTCCCTACTTTAGCTAAGATGCTGCCACCCAAGGATGCCCACTTCAATGCCTTCCATACTCGAAAGCACCAGAGCAAGCATGTAACTGTGCACACCTGTCTCCTGTAATGTGGAGTTGCTAGCAGTGCCCATCCCTGGGTTGTGAGGGTGAAATATGATCAGAAGAGCCAAGTGGTATATGTGAGAATTAGCTGTCGAGTCAGTGATAATCAAGCTGCAATCCAAAGAACCACAGAAGTTAAATATACAGTAAGGGAAAGGCTCGGGGACAGATCTCATTGGGAAGGGGAAATAGGATAGATGTGAATGGATTGGGTGAAGGCTGAAACAGAAGCATCACGCGGAGAGGGGAGAAGAGCTAGAATGAAGAGCCATTTGAAGAGTTGTATGGAAACCTAATACAGTAGGAGCTTCCTAAATACATGCATATGAAGGTGAGCTAAATAAATCACCAGATAATGAGGGAGAGCCCCAGCTGGCTCTTCACCAAATGAAATTTCCAGGATTGGGATTGTGTTACACCTAATTGAGCTGTTGGCCAAAGGGATCCCATGGGAATTCCCAAACAACTAAGCCTGTTGCCAAGACAGCACCTATGTAACTCAATTGAACAGAGAGAAGTTAAGCTGATGCCTACATAGAGCCTTCACCCCTACTCTCAGTAGCAGGCCAATCTCTGAGCTGAAAGCCAGCCTAATTTATAGAGTGTTTCAGGACAAGCAACCCTATACAAAGAAACCCTATCTCAAAAAATATAAAAAAAGACTAATGCTATTCTGTTATACTCTTAGATCAGTGCCTTGGTCAGCCATCATCAGAGGCGCTTCCTCCTACACCAGATACAAACACATACAGAGACCCACAGCAAGACATTAAACAGAGTGGAACACTCTGGAATACTCAGCCCTAAACGAGAGGTCTCCCTCAAGTCCCTGTAGAAAAAGGCTGCAAAAGCAGAAAAGCCAGAGGGTGTGGAGGACACAGGCCCTGCAGATCAGCATGCTCAAAGCTCATATGAACTCAGAGGGAGGCAGCAAGCACAGGTCTGCACCAGGTCCTCTGCTGGCTATCTAGCTTCCAGTCGAGAGGTTTCATGGGATTCCTGAGTGCGGGAATGAGCGGATCTCTGACTCTTGGGCCTTCTCTTGGACACTTCTTTCTGTTGATTTGTTTTGTCTCTGATGTGTTCTTATTATTGTCCCTTAAAGGTTTTTTGGTTTTCTAACAAGAGGCAGGAAGGGAGTGAATCTGGATGGGAAGAGAGGTGGGAAGGAACTGGGAGGAGTAGGGGGAGGGGAAGTAATCAGGGTAGATTATGTGACAGTAGAGAAAGTCTACTTTTAATTGAGAGGGGAAAAGCTGGGGATGGAGGTAGTCAGACAGGTATGGTGGCACAGGCTCCAATCCCATCACTTGGAAGTGACAACAGGAAGATTTGAGACTTTGAGTTTATGGTGAGTTTGAGGCCAGCCTGAGCTACATGAGATCCTGCCTCAAACCAGGGAATGGAGAGGACCTGGGTTCAATTCCTAGCACATAGTGGTTCACAACTGTCTCTAACCATAATTCCAGAGAATCTAGTGCCCTCTTCTGGACTCTACAGGTATCAGACGTGGTACACAGACTTATATACAGAACAACCAAAAAAAGACAAAAAAACAAAAAAACCTGGGACATAGTGCAGCCTGATGAAGCTGCTGCTCTTGCCACCGTCCTGAGCTGGCTGTTGTGGTGCAGATGCTAGACAGAGATGAGGTAGGCTGTGAGGATACACATCACTAAAGACTCACTGTGCCCTCAGTACCCTCACCACAGGGTACTGAGAAAAGTCTACTTTTAATTGAGAGGGGAAAAGCCGGGGATGGAGGTAGTCAGACAGGTATGGTGGCACAGGCTCCAATCCCACCTGAGAATGGCTGAGACTCCAGACATACCTGCACCTCTTGGGCCGAGTTCCTCCAGGGCAGCCCTGCAGCTGCCTGGGGCTTGGCCTCTAATTACTCCCTCTTCATTTTTTTTTTTTTCCATTTTGCACCTATCTGAAGCTCTCCTGCCCCACCACCTCTCCATCCACTAAAGGTCCTGATTAAGCTTAGAAATCTCCTCGAGGACTCGCAGCAGTGTGGACCAGTTTCCACCTAGCAGCTCTGAGCCGTCAGCAAGGAGGCAAGGATACAGGTGGCCTGTTAAATAAGAGCTAGTTGGACTTGATAGTATCTCTAAGGAGGCTGAGGCAAGGGAATGAAACATTCTATTACGTAACTGAAAGTTAACACAGAAGTGGGGTATGGCCATGTGTAGTGAGGCAGGAGGATCACCCAAGTTTTACACTGTCTCAAAACTAAGATAGAAAATGGAAAGTCTGACACTGTAGCTCAGTAGCACTGCACTTGGATAGCATGCGAGCCCCTGGACTCCATCCCCAGTACCTGAGAAGAATAAAATGAAAAGAATCATTCTGACACTTGGGAGGCAGAGGCAGGTGGGTCTCTGAGTTCAAGCTACACAGTGAGACCCTGTCTAAAAACAAACTTGAAGGTCAGCTCTACCTATAAGCCTATGTCCCAGCACTTAGGAAACCGAGGCAGGAAGAGCTCAGCAAATTCAAGGCCTGTCTGAGGACTATGTCTCAAAAAAAAATTGTTTTTTAAAGTTAACTCTTGCTAAACAGAAAACATCCTGGGACATCAGATTAAAGATACAGTCCTTGAGAGAAGCTGGCAGAGGTCTTAAGCATCTTTAAGGTATCAGTGGGGCCAGATGTGGAGGCAGGAAAATACCTTCCATGCCAACCTGGGCTACATAGTAAGATCTTGTCTCAAGAACAAAGCAAGGGGCTGTTGAGAAAGCTCAGTCAGTACAGCTTTTAAGAAGACCTGAGTTCAGGCTGGGAGAGATGGCTCAGCGGTTAAGAGCATTGACTGCTCTTCCAGAGGTCCTGAGTTCAATTCCCAGCAACCACATGGTGACTCACAACCATCTGTAATGGGATTTGATGCCTTTTCTGGTGTGTCTAAAGACAGCTACAGTGTACTCATATACATAAAATAAATAAATCTTAAAAAAAAAAACAACTAAACCAGTACCCAAGGAACCATACCTGAGTTGTCCTCTGACCCCCACACACTGAAACCTTATATACATAAAATAAATAAATCTTAAAAAAAAAAAAAAAAACTAAACCAGTACCCAAGGAACCATACCTGAGTTGTCCTCTGACCCCCACACACTGAAACCACAGTGTGGGTAACACATCTCTCCAAGGGCCCATGTGGAACAGAAACAGATACTGGCTGCACACTCTAGAGCCTGCTGGATTTAGGTCGCTGGCCCAAGGCATCCAGGCCTCTTGAGGCCATTGGAGAGAAGCACAGAAAAGGCCAGTCTGCACTCCTGCCAGCAGAGCTGCTTTTCTGGCCACCCCCCAGCACCCAGCAAGGATCTGGCAATCAGACACAGGGCATGAATGAAGCAGCACTCAGACCCTGGCTACCAGCCTTGGCTTAAATCCTATTGTAGCTTCCAGAATGAAGCTCTTTTAAGGGCCCCGCCTTCCTGGCTGCACCCCCAGTCTTCCTTCTTTCCCCTGGTCTCAGTAGCCATCTTGTTTGGCTTCCATCGGTTGACTGCATTGAGTAGTCCCTGCCACTCCGAGCTTGGGACACCTACATTCGAGACGAGACATCCATTCCATGCTTGTGTGGTGCCACGCACCGCCCTATAGAGCACCACTTTAGGTGTTTCTTTGGCTACTCCTCAGTCTTGTCCTGGAGAAGCCCCCCTGACCTACTGTGGCTGGTAAGACTCTTGAATATGCTATTAGACAGTGGAGAGGACAGGCCAGCCTGGCAGGCTCTGCATGGGACAGGTCCCCTCAAGGAATCCAGCCAAACAAGTGCTTTGAAACACTGAGAAGGTTTTGTAGGGAGAAGCTGAGCCTAGGCCAAATCATTCCTCTTTCCCAGACAGGACTCTGGAAGGAGGGTCTGGGGGAGGTACAGCCTTTAGCTGAGTGAATGAGGAGGAGGCTCCTGCCAGTGTGGCAGCTCCGCTGGGAACCAACTGCAGCTCTAAAGATAGGCTTTCTTCCCTGAGTCAGAGAGAGAGAGAGAGACAGACAGACAGACAGACAAGAGACAGGGGAGAGAGAGAGACCACCACAGGTGACTACCAGCTTTATTGCCTCTGTGCTCAAGGCCCAGGCTGGGGTTCAGAGATCTCTTGATGGAGGGGGTGGGGGCAGCAGGCAACTCTAGGCCCAAATTATTGCTACTCTGCAAGGTCTTCTTGGGGCTTCCCTTAGTACCCTGAGAATGGGTGGGATAAGACATGCAAATGATAGGCAAATGACATGCAAACCGACCCAGGATCTTCCAGAGGTCTCTGGTACAACCACTGATGGTAGAAATTTTAGGGCTGACCCCATGGGTCTCTACACTATAGACTGAGTTGGCCTAGCCTCAAGGGTCAAGGTTCCAGGGTTTGAGGGGGGAGAGGGGAGTCCCTGAGCATCAGTCCTGGTTCTGCCACTGGTTGAGGAAGAACAGAAACTTAACCCCAAAGCAGCAAGCAGAAAGCAGGACTCTCCTAGGCAGCCAGAGAGGTGAGGGATCTGCCTGGGTCACACAGCAAGGTAGAGAGGGAAGGGGGACCAGAATCCGGGTTTCCTGAATCAGGCAGAAGCCCAGGTGCTTGGAAGCTACAAACAGTAAAATAAATAAAGCAAGCAAACGGCCTAGCTCCTGATCCCTGGGCTGAGAGACCCTCTACCAGATGACCAGGCCTTTAGCCTGGTAACAGGCAGGTTCCATGATTTTAGTGTAGAGTCAACCAGTGCAGAGGGCTCCAGAATGATAGGCAGGGCTGCAGTCTCCAGTTTAAGCAGAACTGACTCAGTTATTATTCATAATCCACCAGGAGGCTGTGGATGAGAGGTTGAGGAGTCAGGAGATAAGGGGGGCTCCCCTCCTGGATCCCAGAGCTGTGTGGAGCACAGGGGTATGCGCACCTGGGAAGAACACAGTGGTGAGAGTGTCCGGGGCCTGCAGGTGATCGATGAGGGTGCGCTGGAAGGCCTTGCTGCAGGGTGACTGCTGGTGCCTGGGAGGTGATGGAACAGACAGAGGCTGAGTCATCTGCTCTAAGATCAGGGCTCTAAGTCATTCACACTAGTCCAGCTCCTGGACTCAAGGCACCAACCCTTCAGTACTGCTTGTAGCCTAACTGGGAACAAGGTACCTCCATCACTCGGCTACTGCCAGGACTAAATGAAGGCCCCTAGCCCAGGGGGCACACTATACATCAGTATTGTATTGAGTTTGGAGGGTTTGTGTTAGACAGGGTCTTGTTATAGGGTCTAGCTCAGACTAGCCTTGAATCATTGATCCTCCTGCCTCTGCCTCAAGGGCTGGGATCGTAGGCTGGCGCAACCATGGCCAACGTGTATGATTGTTTTGTTTTGTTTGTTATTTTGGTTTTTGGTTGGTTGGTTTTTTGGATATTAGTTTTGTTTTTGTTTTTGGAGACAGAGCTTTGTTGAATTTGAAAGACCCATATTGGCCTTGTGTTCTGAGCCTCTGCCTTCAGGGTTGATATAACTGGCATGCACTCAATACCTAGCTTGCATTTATTCCTTACACATCATCTCATCTGGGACCCAGATGTGTTAGGTTAGTTATTTGAAGTCACACAGCCAGTGATTAGGAGAGCAGGACTTGAACCTGGTCCGATGTCCTCCAGAACCCCATCAATGTCAGATGTTAGACCAACCACCACTCACCTTCTCCAGGAGGCTTCATCCTGCCAGAACTCATACAGGGTGAAAGCAGCATTGTCTAGCATCTTCTGGGCAGACACACTGCAGAACCAAAGAGGTAGCCAGGCTGGACCACAGCTGTGACCACCACTGCCTATCTGCCCAGGGTGCCCACCCTCTCTGTTCCCACCCACTCACCCATCCCACTGGCTCTCCAGAGACTCACTGCAGACAATGGCTTTGGGCCCCTGTGAAGTTCATGTAGCAGCACAAAGCACGATGAAAATCCTGCAGGGCATCCTCTGCCACCTGCACTTGCCTCTGCGCCACAAGGATGTGCTGGCAAGAAAGCAGCTAGTCAGGGGACAAGCCAAGCTCAGAGTATAATCCAGTCTTCCTAATGTGGTCCAGATCTGCCCCCTGTGGGATCAAGTCCCCACAACCTCCCAGCTTCTGACTCCATCCTCCAAGCTACTGACTGACCCTCCCCCTCTGCTGTACCATCTCCCACTGTGCCTTCCAGCTTCCATTCCTACCTTAGGCCTGACTTTCACAGGTACAAATGAGAGAACAGAAAACCTAAGGTAGCCATAGAGCAAGATCCAAAGCCTAGCACCTGCCTACCAGATCTGGGTAGACAGAGCTTGAGTACTTTTTCCCAAGCTCACCGAGTCAAACCCCTTGGTGAGGTCCTCCTCATGTGTGGGTTCCAGCCGGGGTGCCTGCAAGAGACACAGAACACAGACCGAGCCTCTAGTATGCATGGGCGTGAACATGCACTGGCCACCCAGCCTCTCACCTTGCACTCAAGCTGGTCTATGAGCTCCTGGAGGCGGTTGACCTGTAGCCGCCACTGCTGCTCAGCCTCTGAACTCCGCCCTGGCAGAGGGACCAGGAGGACATCAGCCAGGACCCCTGAAGGGAGGCCGCTCAGGGTGAACTGGGAACATTGGCAGAGCAAAGCCCTGAGAGAATAGGAGATGCCACGTCTTTCCTGGCCCTGTGCAGCCAGATCCTACCCTGCCATAGGCAAACCTGTATCAGAGGATCCAGGAGACCAGGATGGTGACCAACTGATGCTCCTTAGGGCTCTGCGTCCTGCCCTCCGGCTGCCACAGGGCCTACTCTGCGCTTTGATAGTTTCTTCATCCAACCTGGAAGGAAAGTAGAAGGTTAGTCCAGTGTCCCCAGACCCATAGGGTCAAGGACTGGGATTTCAGCACAGGACCAGACTTAGGTAGGGTAAGACAGGTCTCCTGGGTCTTTGAAGCCCAGCCCCCAAACCACTGACCCCTTCTCTCAGCAGATCATGACCCCAAGAATGTGGCCTCTGGAAGGCTGGATGGAACGGGATACTGAGGAGTTTGGAACTCAGGAACAACAGACACCCACATACCCGCAGCCCAGCAGCACCCTCACATACCGCTGGCCATGGGCCTGCGCCTCCAGGGTGTCTGATGCTCCCTCCAGGGAGGTCTGCAGGGCTTGTAGCTGATTGACAGTCTCCCGCAGCAGAAATCGTGTGACAAACTGGTCCACCTTGGAGGCCTGTTCATACTCCTATGTGCAGGGCAAGATAACAGGGAGCTTACCTTGCTCATGAGAGCAGCAATGGAAGTGGACAGAGCATGCAGGCCAGCACAAGCTAGTTACCACTCACTTCCCATCTTTGTCTCCAGACAGGGTCTTAATTTCTAGCCCAGACTTGCCTTGACTTGGGATCCTCCTGTATATGCCTCCCCAGTGCTAGAATGAATTAAAGATGGGAACCACTCTGCCCAGCTTCTAAGGCCCCTTTTCCCAGTGCAGATGGACTTTGTTCATCCTTGCATATGAGGCTGGTTCACAGGATCATACCCTCCTGGGACACTGGGTTCTCCTGGATCTCAATTCCTCTTCAAAGTTAAGGCTGAGCCGGACGTGGTGGCGCACGCCTTTAATCCCAGCACTCGGGAGGCAGAGGCAGGTGGATTTCTGAGTTCGAGGCCAGCCTGGTCTACAAAGTGAGTTCCAGGACTGCCAGGGCTACACAGAGAAACCCTGTCTCGAAAAGACAAAAAAAAAAAAAAAAAAAAAAAAAAGGCTCATGCTCGCTTCTGCAACAGCTAGTGAGGCCTCTAATAGAGACCTATATATATATATGTAGCTTCCAACAAAATGCAGTAAATGTCTGTTAAATGGATTGTTGAGTGGAATAATGAAAGAACAAGCAAATGTCAGCCAGTACGGGGTCATATCACACATCATTTTGTACCATGTGTAAAACTGGCCTTAATGGGTTTCATTTTTGATGTATGATCTGCCTTGGTTAAACTAAGATGGTAGCTTCTGGACCATGCTTATAACAAATGGGATAGAGTAGTGCCCGAGTCCTGCTCTAAGTCTGTGGGTTCTGTTTCCATGACATCTTTTTGGTAGTTTTCCTTTGGAGGTATAAGATCGATTTTCTACTGTTTGCAACCAAACCTGCTTGGCAGAACCAACTTCCTCATACCAGACTCATCCCAAGAATTGTTTTTAACCATCTTAACAATTTTCAGTAACCATAATTGACTCCATTTTGTATCTGGGGCCTTGAGAGGTTGAATCTGAGCCAAAGTTAAGCAGCTAATTAGTGGCAGGCCAGGATTCAAATCAAAGCCATAGAAGTCCCCCTCTACTCACCCTTAAGCACCTTATAAGTATTGCTTTGTTAAAGCACTAGCCCTGTTTTGCAGCTGGGAAGCTAAGACCAGAAGAGGTCATAGACAGTGGAGCAGTGGCCAGATTCCCCTGGGAGTTACAGGGGAGGAGCAGAGTTTTGGTGTGGTGAGGTCACTTGTGAGCTCACAATACAGTTACCCTGATGGGCGGGGCCAAACTGGGGCCCCTGGTTAGAGGGCAGGGCCGAGGCAGCATGGGCAGTGGCCTCTAGTGACCAGTCCTGTGACCAGTCCTATCATGGGAAACAGCAGTTCCCACAAGAGGACCAAAGCACCCAATCAGGCCAACAAGGACAGGCCACCTGACATGGACAAAGCCCGTCACAAGCAGTTCTTCAGCCATCTCAAGAGGAAGAAGCCAAGTGTGAGTATGGAGAGGCTAGAAGGGACGCTGGGTGCCAGGAGCATGAGGGGTTAGAGACTCTCTAGAGAGAACAGGATCTCTGGAGCCCATATAGGTAGTAGTAGTATAGGGATTCTAGAAGCAATGGCTGGGGGGAGGGGGGGAGGAGGAAGAGTGCTCTCTCAACCAGGGATCAGGTATAGTGTCTCTGGGACCACAGACCTGAAATACCTTTACACCCTCTCTCCAGCCCATGGCCTCGCAACACGCCACTTTCCCTTTCTTTCAGTGGCGAGAGGCTCCTGACCCTGCCCGTGTGGGTGAGAACCCCCGCATCAAGGCTGGGAAAGTATGCAGTGGTCAATGGGTTCCTGTGGGGAGGCAGGGTCTCAGGGTACGGGGCACAGTGGGGCTCCGGAGGTTGGGTCGGGCACGGAAGAAGCCTCAGGCCCCACGAGGGCATGTTCTTCCCTTCACACCCGCCCACCCCCAGACCAAGATCGTGCTGCTTTTCCCGCTGGACAAGCGGCAGCAGCTGGCCGAGGCAGCGGCGGGCCCATTTGTGAGGCCGGTGCGGCCAACTGAGGACCCGCTCGGCGCCCCAACGTGCTTCCCAGCGGTGGCGCCTATGCTACGTGGGGCTGGCGACGGCGTGGACAGGCGCGAAGGCGCGCGCGCTCGGGAGATGAAAAGGATCCTGGTGCTGCTGCTGCAGCTGGACGCACGGCTGCAGGAGGAGGGGCGTCGAGTGGGAGGCAGGCCGGGGGGCGGGGCCAAGGTCCCGCAGTGCTGGCAGCCGCTGTATGCGCACGTGCTGACCCAACGCGATGCCTGTGGTGAAGGCGACCCCCGCGAGGAGCAGCCGCGCAAGCGGCGCCGCTGCCCTCGCCCGCGGCCCTGAGTGCCTGGCACGACCCCTAGCGCCAGGACTCTGCTCAATAAAGAGCACATAGCAAACCCTGTGTCTGCCACTTCTGTGCCTGCTGTCGGTCACCTGGTCAAAACTGAGGCCCCGAGCGAGTAGGAGTTAGAACAGTCACCAACACGACCTGGAGCTAGGGCTGCCTTTTACTTTTCGTAGCACAAAGGTCAGCTCATGCCAAATCCGTAGACTGAAGGTGGACTTGAGCAACGCTAGGAAGAACTTGTTTCAGGCAAAGGTTTGAGGTCTCCAAGAGTCCCCAACGTTCAAAAATCCCTCTTCGGAAGAGGAAGGGTTTCAGGCTTACAAACATCATACCAGGATGTCAGTCATGGTGAAGCTGGAACCTCAGAGTCTGCTTTTGGCACACACTCAAGAAAAGGGGCTTGAACCTCTAGTCTCTCACCCTACAGCCTGTCAGCTCCCAAGCACTCAGGTCCCCCAAACTTTAGGGTCCCTTAATCAAAGCACTTTCCTCCAGAGGTACCAGTTCTATCCTCTACCATTTGTAGCCAAAATCTTCTTCCAAACCACTAATCTGTGTATGGCAAATTAGTTTCCCCTGCTAGTATATAATCCTCAGTCTCTCTGCTGCCCCTCCAAAGGCCAAGGCTACAATTAGTGTATGCACACCCAGCTGCCGATCCCCACTGCCATCAGTGCTCTCCCTCTGCTCCTCCATACTGACATAGCACCAGTGGCCTCTGATGTCACTCTTATTCCCGAGAGAAGCAGCATGCTCTGAACAGAAGCCACTGCTGGCTTTCTTGGATCCCACACCCAGCTCCAGACCAGACCCTAAAGCCACCATTCCTGTGACAATACCAGCACTCAAGAGGATGGGGTAGGAGTAACTTGAATTCAGTACCACAGATTGCTTAAAACAAAAATTGAGCTGGGCGGTGGTGGCTCACGCCTTTAATCCCAGCACTTGGGAGGCAGAGGCAGGCGGATTTCTGAGTTTGAGGCCAGTCTGGTCTACAAAGTCAGTTCCAGGAGAGCCAGGGCTACACAGAGAAACCCTGTCTCGAGAAAAAAAAAAAAGTCTTACACACTGAGAATGTTTCACCTGGGGCTAGAGATGGCAGAATGCCTCAGCTCACTAGAACCATAAGCTATGCAATTAAGGCTGCACTTGTGTTACTATCCACAGGCTGGAATTGTGCTGGAAAATGTGTGAACCATACACAGTATGTGTCTCCCTACTCGAGAGCTAATTGCCCTGTCAAATGTTATCAGCACATGCATGCTTGGCTCAAGCTGGCTCCATCATCTCCCCTACAACTGTAATTGGGAACTTTAAGAGACCTTCCCAGTTATACCTATATGGGCAGATCCTGTTCCTAAGACCTATTTTTGCCCCTATGATCCAGAAAATATCCAGGATCTCTGTAATAAGATCCTTATTTTAGCTTAGGTGCATCTGAGTCTTCTATTTGCAACCAACATGGTCTATCCAGGAGGCAGGGCTCATTGCTGTCTTTAGGAGTTAGAAACACCACGGAAGAGACTTGGACTTGCTTAGGGTTGCTATGTGAGCTTCAAAGCTGAAGGGGTCAGACCAGACCCCATGCGGCTGTCACACAGGGAAAGTACCTGTACATCTGAAGTTTCTCTTTAGAACCGAGAGTTAAAGTGCTGGACATCTAGCCAGAGCACATAAATACTCCAAACAGACAGATCCTTAACATGGGCTCCCAAATGGCTGCTGCCATTAGCCCACGCAAGGGGGTGGAGGAGGGGGTGCCTGCAAGGCTGAGGTCATAATGAGCCCAATCTAAGTTCCTTCCCACCTCTACATCCAGGTAACTCTAGCCAAGCTAAGTGACGTGTGAAGAGAGCTGCCTAGGAAGGCTGGGACTCTGGGACTCTAAGGAAGAATCAAGTCTTGACTAATAGTGACACTACTTTTGAGGTAGTGCCACAAAAAAGGAATCCCTACTCTTAAGAGGTGGAGCCTTATAGCCAAAGGCGGAGCTGAGAACTAAGAGGGCCAGTTATCCGCCCTGAAGGCCCATAGGGCTTCGGGGCACATTGAGCCCTGAAGGTGGCGTCTTCGGTGCACCGGACTCGCCGCGCCCACAGGCTGCCTTCATTGGACCACGTTGCTGTGGTAGTGGACCAAGGCTCAGGTTTCACCAAGGCAGGCTTCGCTGGGGAGATGAAGCCGCGCATTGTGCTGAAGAGCTCAAGTCTGATGCCCAGTTGGGACCGGCCTGTGCTGCCAGGAGCACCAGGTTGCGAGCTGGCAGGCGGCGTGGCCCGTGCGCACCCTATCAAGCATGGAGTAGTGGTGGACTGGGACGCACTGGAGGGACTGTGGGAGCGCCTAATGGTGGGAGGCCTGCAGGTCCACCCCGAGCAGTGGCCTGTGCTGGTGAGCGACTCACCATCAGCACCACCCAAGGGCCGAGAGAAGGTGGCTGAGCTGCTGTTCGAGGCCCTAACAGTGCCTGCGTGCCACATGGCCAACACAGCGCTGCTGGCACTCTGCTCCATAGGAGCTTTCAGTGGGCTGGCTGTGGAGGCGGGCGCGGGCGTGTGCCACGCCACACCCATCTACGCGGGTCACTCATGGCACAAGGCCACCTTCCGTCTGAATGTGGCAGGCAGTACCCTGTCGCGCTACTTTCGAGATTTGCTAGTGGCAGCATGCCCAGATCTTCAGCTGCAGGGCCTGTCCCGCAAGACCGTTACACAGCTCAAGAAGCGCTGCTGCTATGTGTCGCTAGATTTCCAGGGTGATATCTGTGACCCTGCCCGCCACCAGAGGGCCTGTTTTTGCCTGGGCAATGGCTGCTACGTGCGCCTCGGCAGCGAGCGCTTCCGCTGCCCTGAACCCATCTTCCAGCCAAGTCTCCTAGGCCACCCTGAGCCAGGACTGCCCACGCTGGCCTTCCAAGCACTGCAAAAGATACCCACAACACTGCGGACACGGCTGGCCAATACGGTGGTGCTAGCTGGAGGTTCCACCCTTTTCCCTGGCTTTGTGGAGCGCATGAACCTGGAGCTGGAGGCACAGTGCCGGAGGCATGGGTACCCGGCCCTGCAGCCCTGTCTGGTGGCTCATCCCGGGCGGGACACAGCTGTGTGGACTGGAGGATCCATGATGGCATCCTTGAACTCCTTTCAGTGCCGCTGGATGACTCGGGCCATGTACCAGGAACACGGCCCTTTGCTGGTGCGAGATGTATTCGATTGAGTTTTATATTGAACGAGAATGGATGGTGCCACCAGGGGGGACTTCAGGAACAGAGGCTGTACCTCTGTCCTAGCACGGAGAACCAGATAAACAGATTGCCGTGTTCACAGCTGGCAGGGTTCTCGTATGTGAATGGGCTGCCCTTTTCCCTCTCTGAGCTAACCCTGAGCCTCCTTTTTGCTTTCAATTGAATACCCAAACCAGTTTAGAGAATGCCAGTTCAGCAGGGCCAAACTTAAAGAACAATACTTGAAAAAACTCTTACATGAGGGAACTAGAAGTCCTGTCCTATGCTGTGTGCTCAGGTGACCCCTGACGTCTCATTTTTCCTTTTTCTGCAGAAAGTGAGGTCAGAGGGCAGGAGTATAGTGCAGTACCTGGCAGGTAAGGCCTTGGGTTCTATCCTCAGTACCAAAACAAGTTCATTCAGGTAACACTCCAGGCCTGTCACCCCCTAAAAGGAGATCTTTTTCTGTTTTTTGAGACAGGATCTCACTCTATTGCCCAGTCTCAGGCTTAAGCTGTCTTCAGGTAGTGGTAGCGTAAAAATCCTAGCACTCAGGAGGCAGAGGCCCATGGATCTCTGTGTTTGAGGCCAGCCTGGTCTACAGAGCAAGTTCCAGAATATCCAGAAATACCCAGAGGAGAAAAAGTATAAACTACCTATTCTTGGCAAAGATGGTTCTTTGTTTGTTTGTTTGTTTGTTTGTTTGTTTTGTTTTGTTTTGTTTTTTGAGACAGGGTTTCTCTGTATAGCCCTGGCTGTCCTGGAACTCATTTTGTAGACCAGGCTGGCCTCGAACTCAGAAATTCGCCTGCCTCTGCCTCCCAAGAGCTGAGATTAAAAGCGTGCGCCACCACGCCCGGCTTGGCAAAGATGGTTCTTAACACATAAAAGGAAGGTTGCTTTTGTTTTTGTTTTTTGGTCACTTTCAGGGTCTGGAGCTCTGGCTGTCACCATTTGTCTACACAGGTTATAGCACAGGCTAACAAACTAGGCATAGACATACCTACCGTCTCACATGTCCTGAGGTTAGGCCCTGCCTCATTGTCTCCCTGTACCTGTGGACACGTATAAACTCATCTATGTCCCAGCCTGTACCTATTGGACCCTGGTTTGACAGCCCCCAGCAATTATAATAGGCCAGCAAAACCTACTATGTTGCCTGCATTGTTTTGGGCACAGGGGACAGAGCAAAGAACAAAACATGTCTGCCTCCGCCTCCTCCTCCCCCAACAGGGTCTCCTCTCTCTAGCCAGACTGGCCTGACACTAGCAGCAAATCTCCTGCCTCTGTCTCCTGAAGGCTGAGAGTTCAGGTGTGAGCCACCCTGGCTACTGAAGAGAAGACTATGGCTCTGGAGGAAATGGCACAGTTGGTAAATAGGAGTGCCAGAACTTGAACCCAACCCTCGTTTCCACAGCCTCACTGGGCTCTGACACTTCAGGCTCCCCACGACCCCTCCCTGTACTCACCAGCTTTGTAGTGTCCATGGCAGTGAGCACCGCACGGTTCAGAGACTCCAGCGCAGCCAGCACGGGCCGGTAGACACCCAGGTGTGTGGAGAAGTAGTCTGCAGGCAGAAGAGGTCCAGGGGCACTAGCCTAAACCATCTCTCCAGCCCAGAATTCCTCAGCTGCTCCAGCCTTCCCATCCCAAGAGGCCAGCCCCATAAAGCATCCCTCACCACACCCACCCGCCCAGGGGCTGGGACACAAGACTACTCACCACACAGTTTCTCTGTCTCTAAATTGCTGTGGGGGAAAGAGAAAACATCTTTGAGACTCTTAGCACCTGGGCCTGGAGAACCAGACAGATGCCTGGTTGTGCCACAGCAAGCCAGCTCCTACTGAGCCTCACATAGCATGGCTGCTGGGGAGGGGTCACAGGCCCTTCAGAGGGTCAGTCTAAGTCCTTGAAACCTTGAATGCTGACCTAGTCTAGGATTTACACTAAGGAGATGGGACGGGAAGGGAAAGGAAGGAAAAGGAGAGGACAGGGGTAGCTGTACATGTTCATGGTGTGTGTCCCCAAGTGAAGAAGCAGGGAAGGAGCATACACGTGAACCAGATGTGGGCATGTGGGAAGCAAGAGAGTATGGACTCCTGCATCTGCATCCACAGGCAGAGGCAGGCAGAACCCAGCTGTCCTCAAACATCCTCTGCTTGGGAATAGAAGGGCTGAGCATGGTTGGTGACTCAAGTCTGGTTATTCTGAGGTCCCAGCTGGAATCAGTATAGCAACAAGACTGGAGCTGGAGAAGGTGTGGGTGGGTTGACAAAGTTGGCACTGGGCCTGTTGTCTTTCCCCACCCCCTGTCCTCCAGCAAGAACCTGACAGCAGGGGACACAGTGGGTTGGGATGAGCTGGCCGGGCTCTGCCACAGCAAGCCGGCCCTTCTATTGAACTCACTCAGTGAGATGATCATCGATGCCGCTGAACAGTTCCCGCAGCTCCGCAGAGCTGAGAACCCCATCAGCAAAGTAATTCTGGAATTCTTCAAACGAGAGCTTACCATCATCTGGGGAGAGACAGGCGTGGTGTTGCTATCCTTAAGTCCTAGCTACATCCTGTCCCCCTATCCAGGCTCCTCAGAGGCCAGCAACATTCACAATCACTCAGCCAGATAGCCTAGGGTTCTGACTCCAGCGGAGGCCCAGACTGTTTTGAACAAAAGGACAAGAGTCCTCCAAAAAGTATATGCTGAAAGAAACAGGGCCCACCTTGTACAGGATACATTTGGTAGGGATTCAATGTCTGCCAAATGGAAATGTAAGAGAACAGCCTGGAACACATCAGAACACAGCTTAGGACTTACGGGTACAGTCCCTGGCCCCAGAAACTAGTCTTGCCCCAGGGTAGAAGAGACCTCCATGTTCTGACCCCAGGACCTTTCTAGGAAGTCACAGAGAAGCATGCAAAGCCTACCCACCAGCCAGACTCTACAAAGCTGCAGACTGGCTGGGACGAGAGTGAGCTCCCCTCATGGGGGCATGTAAGCAGAGGCAGAGAGTGGAAGGATAAAATGGCAATGGGATTTACTGTCTAAATGATATGCAAGATGGGGAGGGTCTGAGCCTCTATAGCAGAAGGTATTGGGAGCAGGTATCTTTTGGGGGAGGGTGTTGGGTTTCTTTCTCGCCCCCCCCCCCCCAAGACAGGGTTTCTCTGTGTAGCCCTGGATGTTCTAGAACTCACTCTGTAGACCAGGCTGGCCTCAAACTCAGAAATCCACTGCCTCTGCCTCCCGAGTGCTGGGTTTAAAGGTATGCACCACTATCATCCAGCATGAGCATGTTTGTTAAGTTAATGGTCTGCACCAATGTGAAGAGACCCATGAAAGGGCAAGCGCTGGGGACACAAAGAGGCTGAAACAAGAGCCTGCAGGCCCAGGGAAAGGAAAAGTGAAGGCCAGATGAGTGCCCTGCCCCTCATTCAGGGAGCCTGGGGTGATGTCCCACACAAGTCTGGATCCCAGGCCCACAACTGACTCACTTCTCTGAACCTCCACTCCTTTACCGTGAAATGGAATGAAGAATTCCCACCTAGAAAGCTGTTGTAAGGACATCTTACAACACTACCATCACTGAGCTAGAGTAATGTCTTAACATAAGCCCCCACCTCCAGCCTCAGATCAAACCACACTTCCCACTCCCTATTCTGTACACTCCAGGAAGGGTTGCTTGCTTGATCCCCCATTTTGAGCTCTCGAGACTTCAAGCTGTACCTCCAAGTCCCTAGCTCTTCTACCCTGCCCCCGCCCCACTATACCTCCCAAGTCCCTGACTCTCACATTCTGCCCCCCCAACACACACACACACACACACACACCCACACACACACACACACACACACTGTGGGACCCAAAGGGAAGAAACCACTCACCATTTTTGTCTGCTCTTCGGAAAACCTAGGGGACAAAGGGAAATAAGTGGGCACTGTGAGGGGAGCCAGGGAGATAGGGGTGCCCCTCCCAAGCCAGTGGGGCTCCAGCTTGGCAGCCAGCCCCCCTGCATCGCCTTCACCCTGCTCAGGGAAGTCCTGCAGGAGTCTCCAGCAAGGTAGCACAGGAAGCTCTCACAGCAAGCCCTAGTGCTGACTCCCTCCTGCTGTAGGGCTGGCTTCACGGTGGGTGGGTGCTCCTGGCCAGCTCTCTGTACCTTCACCTCCCACAGCTGGAGTCAAGCCCGAGTTGGCTCTGATGTAGCAGCCTTTGGCATGTTCCCAGCTTGAGGAAGGTTGGACAGATGGGCTAAGAATCTTCCTGAGAAGCCTTGGAAGCCATATCAGATCTGAATGTTTCCCTCCCCACCCCTCCCCCACCCTGACTTTATGGGTATTCTCCCAAGTCCACACACTATTCTCCACCTACCCTCACTGAACAGGCTCTTTCCCTTGTGCCTGCTTATTTTGGGTGTTCTGGTTTTCCCACTAGTATGTGAGGGAGCAGCTTAGAGTTTAACCCTTTCAGGGCTGGGACCTCTTATAAGGCCAATTCATCATGAAGACTGTGGGCATCTGTGTGTACACATTTGTGTAAGGAACAAGGAGGGTGGCAACGGCCCGTAGATTTTATTTGTAGAGGCAATGATGAAACAGACAAGTTCAAAGCCTAGACAGAACTCATAGAGCCCAGGGTCCTGAATGCTAAACTCTTCCACCCAACTCCCTCAGGGTCACTAGGCTAATCAACCAATATAACCCTTAGGCTGACTCAGAGAAAGGGCTGCTACTGGATTGGGATCACACAGCAGCTCAACGCAGCCGGGCTGGGGTAATTTGGATGGGAGTGGGGCAGGAGAGCTAAGCTTGAATGAAGATACTCCATTCATACCCCAGGGTGCCTCCTGACCTGAAACATGCCTCCTCAGGCTTGAAGGACCATGGTCAAGGTGCTGAGTCACTAGGGCATTGGGGAGGGGGCACAACAGCCTCTTACACTGGCAGGGACTTCTAGAATAGGGGCAGAAGAGAGCCAGGACTTGCTGAGCACATAGTAGAAGGGGGAAAGAGAGGCGCTCAGAGCTAGGGCTCCTGCACTTGGAGTTTTGCCTCTAGCTAGGTAAGGTAGCACAGGAAGATTGCACAGCGATCTGAGACAGGGTAGGATGCTCTACATCTACAAAAGGGGGCTCAAGGCCACCTGCTGCCCATGAGAGGAGTCCCTTACCAACTGTAAGACTCTGCCACCCTTGATCAGGCCTGAGGCTTCCGGGGCAGGACAGAGCTCCTTCAAGGTCTAGGTAGGCTCCCCTGTCCTATCAGCCCAGCCGGGGCTGCCATGGAGCAGGCTGCTGTGACTGAGTGTTGGCAGTCCCCAGCCCCAGTGGACACAATTAGGGTGAGGGGCAGTACTGCTGAGAGACAAGGAGAGACACGGAGCGGCACAGACAGCACAAGAAATGCAATGGCAGGAAGACAAAAAGGCAGGAGGATCACAACAGCAGGGTCACAGATAGTCTAGGAGAGGGACCGAAGCAGGACCAACAGATGTGGAGGGAGAGACAGGGACATGGAAGACTGAGACCTAGGGAGCCTGATGCCCGCCCGCCGGTGCCCCACTCACGTCCTGGAAAAGCGCGTGTCCCGCGGCAGGCGCAGAGTGTCGCGGCTGCTGGGGCGCAGGTGGCCCGAGCAGGCACACAGTAAGCAGCCCGGCGCACGCCATGGCTCGGAGGCTTGCAAGGCTGCGGGTTGCGGTTACCAGGCCGCCCAGGCTGGCTGGGGGCGGGGCGCGCGCCCATTGGCCCAAGCATGGCCCCGCCCCCACCTGGCCTCGGTTTCCCCGCCTGGAAGAGGCTTCCAAAAGGAGTCACCCCAGAAGTCACTGGCAATGACATCTTGCCAGGAGTCCCACAGGAACCGGCGCTCCACCCAGTCGGGTGTGGGCAGGCAAAGCTCTAAGTGCAGGAGCCCTAATAGATCAGACCCACAAGCGTTTTATATCTGGACATCTGCACTTCCCTGTCAAATGAGGATAATAGCCTTCCCCCTTAGCCCCCAGGTTGTAAAGAAGTAAGCTTTGTAGATGCTCAGCTCAGAGGACTTCCATCTATGCTTTAACACAAGTCATGGATTGCCAATCACCCCTTCCTTCTCCCAGATCTCTGCCCCAGCACCTTTCAGGAAACTCTCCCTGGTCTTCTACTTACAAGGCCTATAGGGAGGGAACAGCAGCTGCAAGCGTAGGCCCACGCACATACACACAGGAAAGCATTCGACACAAACACAGTTCACTGTGTTGCATCTTTACTAATGTTCAGAAGGTGCACAGCAAGCTGACTCTGACGCTCCCTCTTCTGTACTTAGGTCCCAAGCATAACTCCCTACCCACCATTGGGTCAGTTTTCTTCTCAAGGGGTTACAAACTGAAAGGAAATTAAGTCAGATAGGAAGAGGGAGTGAACATTCCCTCCAACACTAGCCTCACTCTGGCTGGCGGAGAGTTTCAAACCCAGCCCTAACACCATCAAAACATTTATTAAAATCAAAGCAGGAGGGAACAGAACTGTTAGGAAACAAATCAAAGTGCAGACTGGAGGGTGGGGAGGACAGCAGAGGAGCACTCCAGCCATAGGAAGGACGCATACCCACCCCTCCTGGCCGCAGTCAGCCAAGGCCCTCACGTACCCTCCCCATCTCAGATCCCCTGGATACATGCGGCTGGAGTACTGGTACAAAGGGACTGTTTCTCCAGCCCATCCATGGCTGTCAGTCTGTCTCCCTCTCCCTTTCCCAATAAATAAACTGCTTGGGCCTCAGCAACTCTTGGGTAGGGATCCTGCCCTTGCTTCAGAGAACAGGGACTTAAGGTATCACCCATGCCCCCCACCCTTTGCTTATCCCCCCAGGCTTGCCAGAGGCCTCGATAAATAAATAAACGCTCCATTAAAGCTTCGATCGGAAAACTTTTAAGCAGTGCTCTTGCTGCCCTGCAAACCCAGCCAGGCAAGCTGTACCACCCGGCCTGGCTGACACACAGGATTCTGAAAGCAGGCAGCCACCCTGGGCCTCACAGGGCCCCTGCAGCAAGGACACCAAAAGTGCAGTTAGAGCCCACCCCCACCCCAATGCGCACACATGGATCCATGCACACATGTGGACACACCAGGATGTGTCTGCAGCACACATACAGATGTGTTCACCTTCATTCCCGGGCACACGTGCACATACACATACATACACACACACACACACACACACACACACACACACACACACACACACTCACACACACACACACACACACTCACACACACACACACACACACACACTCAGACACACACCCCAGGCACACAGTGCGCAGTGTGGGGTGCATGCACACACACTGTACAACATCCTTCCCATTTTGGTCTGCTCAATGTGGCAGCAACCAAACCCCAGAGCTAGAAGCTATTGGGACAGAGGGTATGGATCGTGCTATTCCAATGAGGCAGGAAGGATGGCCCAGGGCAGGAGGCTCCAAAGCTGCAGACAGGTGGGCATCTCCAGACACCCTGAATCCCTAGGCTTCTGTCAGAAATCCAGAGGGGTCAGGTCCCCAAAGTCACAGTCAAAGAGATCTCTAATGCCCTCACCCTCCTCGAGACCAAAGTGATAGTCAAGGGCCTCGTGGGGTGGGGAGAGGCTGATGAACTCCCCAGGGAGGAGCCCAGAGAAGTCTTCTTTAACATGCTCCAGGAGTGAGTCAGCAGCCACCAGTGGTGACAGTTGGTCCTCTTCCATAGGGACCCTCAGGTGGCCCATCCGTGGCAATACTGCTTCTGGAGAAAGGAGGCATTACAAGTTAGGAGAGGCCCAGCAGGAGAGGGGCTGCCATGAGTGCCTGCCAAATACTACAAACCCTGGCCCTACCTACCTTGCTCCAGGCCCAACAGGGATTGACTGGGATCCAAGGCTGGGGATGTGGAGGGAGGTGATGGTGGAGGCCCTGCTGGGCCAGAGTCTGCAGTCCGGTCCTCCCCAGAGGATGTCTCCTGGCATGAGGTCTTCCCAGGGCTAATCCCGTCTGCACTCTCCTCCGGGCACAGGAAAACATCAATGGGGCCTTGTTTGCTCTTAAGGGAGATCTGAAATGTCTGGGTGGAGGCAGCAGGCAGGATAGATAGGTAAGGCCTAGGTGAGCACCAGCCCAGCCTCCCTGTCTTGGAAAGGCTTAGGGTCCTTAGTCTCACCTCTGAAGAATCCACAGCTTGTAGTTGGGTCTCAGGAGGGGCCTTGATCACTATGACCATCTGTTCTGCAGGGTCTGCAATGCTGCGAAGGTCCTGGCAGGTCACATAGGCCAGGGTTGGGGGAGTCAAGGACCACTGACTCACATACGCCTCCCCAGTCACTCCTTTTTGACACCCTCATCCCACCACCTGGCCCATAGTAGCTGCCCAGAATCTCATTACTAAACTTCAACTTTCTCAACAGTGAGACTATCTACCCATCCAATTCCAAACTCATGGCTGCCTGTAATAATTTCATATCAAATGCTCAACAGGTCTGGACTGGGAAATGGATTTTGACAATCTTACTGATAATGATATTCACTAAAAGGCACACTTTCTAATAGTTTCTTTTTGTGAATTAAAGTCTTAACTTTGAAGCTACAATCGGGAACTAAATTAATGACCAAGGAAAGGTTTGTCACTCTTTGGTGACAGGGTCTGTGTAATCCAGTGACCTATGCTTATGTTGCATGTCTTACTCTATAACCTCAATTGGCCTTCAGTGTTAGTTTCTGCCTCATCCCTGGCCCTGGGATTACAAGTATATACCACCACACTGGGCTTTCCTTCTTTGGTTGAGACAGGGTCTCACTGGGTAGCCCTGGCTAGCCTAGCATGTGGACCAGAGCAGCCTGAGTTCAGATATCCCCATGGCTCTGCTCCCCCAGAGTCTGTATCCCTGTTCTCAGCCTGGTCTTTTCTGTATATGAGTGGTTTCCATACCTGTATGTGCACCACACAAGCACTTAGTGCTTTTGGAGGTCAGAAGAGGGCATAAATGCACTATAACTAGAACTACAGATAGCTGTGAGCCACCATGTACATGCAAGGAATTGAACTTGGGTCCTCTGTAAGAGTAACAAATGCTTTTAACTGCTGAGCCATCTCTCCAGTCCTTGGCTTCTTTTAAAATGTATTACTTGATTTTAAAAAAAGATTTATTTGTTATATATAAGTATACTATAGCTGTCTTCAGACAGCAGAAGAGAATGTCAGATTTTATTTTATTTTTGTTTTTTGAGACAGGGTTTCTCTGTATAGCCCTGACTGTCCTGGAACTCACTCTGTAGACCAGGCTGGCCTCACACTCAGAAATCTGCCTGCCTCTGCCTCCCGAGTGCTGGGATTAAAGGCGTGCGCCACCATGCCCAGCGTTTTTCTTTCTCTTTTTTTTTTTTTTTTTTTTTTTTTGAGACAGCAAACTGGCTCTGTAGAGCAGCCTGCCCTCAAACTCAGAGATCCGCCTGCCTCTATCTCCCAAGTGCTGGGATTAAAGGTGCACGCCACCACAGCCCTGGCTATTTTTCTATTAATATGTACAATTTTGGAAATAGATATTACTGTCCTCTCTTTTATAGGTGAAACTGAGGCCCATAAAATCCAAGTAACTTGTTCGGTGTCACATGGTAAGTCAATGTAGAGCCAGGTCTTGTTTCCAAAGCCAGAATTTTTTATCATCAGAGCCCTAGGTAACCTCTATAGTCTCAGTAGTGCGGCGCCACCACTGGCCAAGTCGGCCTTCAATGCACCCTGACCAATCCAAGGATATCGCTGGGTGTCGGAGTCCTCCGAAAGCAGTTGCAGCTGTGTGGTACAGATGTGCATCAGGTGATCCAGCTGCTGCTCACTCTCCTGCAGTTGCTGCAGGTCCTGGGTCAGGCCTTCAAGCCGCTTACCAATCCCCACCATGGTGTGGCTGCCTCTGTGGGAAGCCAGTGAAGAATTAGCAGTCCTTGCGCCCCCAACCCATCCATCAGCCCTAACCCTCAAGACAATCTGTTGCCACCACTATTCTGTGAGAAGCTGGCAAGCTCCTTTTCCTCTGTGGCTCTGCTCCCCAGGTAGGCTTAGAGTAAGACTGGCACGGGCTCAGTAAAATGCTTGATCAGTCAACAAACACCCACCAAGGAGCCAGGTAAGAAAACAATAGCACAAACATGCCATGGAATGACACAGCTGAATTAGATACAAACGATTTGGAGACACACTATCAAGTAAAAAGAAAACAATACAGAATGAAGAATCATCTATCAAAAACCAAAGCAGATATGCCAGAGAAGGCAGCGGGATGCCTGGGGAGGCAGAAGGTACAGCAGAGAAGTAGAAACAAAACCACAAATGTATAAGGCCGATCTCAATGATGACAGCAAAAGCTGGAATGGTGTCAGCACAGCGGTCTAAGAATGGGCAACCATGGGAGAGGGAACAGGAGACCCTCAGAAAGGCATGCATGTGTGTGTGTGTGTGTGTGTGTGTGTGTGTGTGTGTGTGTGTGTGTGCGTGAGCGCGCGCGCGCGCGCGCGCTCACAAGCATTCACACGGGAAACCTTGTACAGCTATAGGGAACTGGATCTGCAAGACTTGCTCGTTCCTCCCCTTCTATCACCCCGGGGAAGGTAACTCTCTTAAGACCTTGGTTTCCCAGCTGTGGGGAATGCAGGAAGCCACTGCAAGCAATTTGGCTTGGTCTGGCTGTTACCTGCCCACCTGCCTGGTAAGTACTTACAGCCACTGGATATGATTCTTGGACTTCTTGGCAATGAGCTGGATGCCCTCCAGGACATTGGTGATGTCATAGATGCGCCGTTTCTGCACCTTCAGCACCTCAGCTGCCCAGTTCAGGTCAACGACACCGTCAGCTGAGCGGCTCAGCAGCTCCAAGAAGCGTTTGGTGGTCAGATTTAGTGAGGTTTCATAGCGTGACTTCTCCCCCGGAGATTTCACACCTGGGGGGCAGGGGTTAGGCTAGGCGGGGGTCCTCAAACACTCAGCCTGCCCCCAACAGGCCTGTCTCCCTAGCAATGTAGAGTGAGTGGCAAGATGAGGCAAATGTCTCCCTCCCCTCAGGCTAAGCAGAAAGGCTCTGTGGCTGTTGTCTGCCAACCAAAGCATTCCTCTTGTAGCTGGGCAACTCCCCACCTCCAAGGCCTGAGGAAGTCCTGTTGGGCAGCCTACTGGGGCCCCAGAGTGTACAACCATGTCCACACCCCTCCCCCAGTCTGGGCCTGAGAAGCTGGAGTCAATGGCACCTTTCCCTGGGTGGCGGCCTCTGCCCCGGAATGGCCCACTGCTACCAGCGAGGTACTGATGGTCAGTCTCCAGATCCAGCCTCCGTTTCACCTGTAGCAGAAACACAGAAAGTTGCCCAATAACCAGGACTGAGACCATAGAAGACTTAGCTAAGGACTTGGTATCCCAACCCCAGTCTGATGTCTGTTAGGATGCTAAGGTGTGCGAGCAGAGACAGATTCTGAAGGACACAGCATGAGGCTAGCATCCTACCACTCCAATCAGTCAAGCTCAAGACTGAAGACCCTGGTTCAAAATTTATGTCCAACATTACCTCCCTAGGACTGACGGTGTTTTTTAAACACACCAGCAAAGAAGAAATCATCGCTGTAATGCTAGAGGTTAATAAAGGCCCGTGAACACTACCACACAATCTACCAATTAGTCTCCTTAGCTCCTACAAATACAAGGTCTATTTAGCCCAGGCTGGCCTCAAACTTACTATGTAGCCAAGGATGACCTTGAATTTCTTATCTTCCTGCCACTAACCTCCCAAGTACTGGGCTTCCAAGCACAGGCCACCAGGCTTTCGGCTTTCAAAGATAAGGGCTAACTTTCTCCCCTTAAACGTAAGCTGGGCGTGATGGTGTCACTTCTGAGACTGGTCACTGGGACAGTGATGCTTCTTCTGAGGTGCTGGGTCGGGAGAAAGCGCTGTGCCATACTGTCAAGTAGCCCTAAAGATAAGCCCCTTTGGCAAAGAGCTAGAACTCCTCCAGGTAGGAGGAACATAGCAAGCTTGGAACAAACCCCACAACCTTAGGCCCATTTGCGACTACAGCCAGGGAGCTTTCTGGCTGCAACAGGATTCCATCTCAGGCTGGAAGCACCAGCTAAATCTCCCTCGAGTCCCGACCCACAGAGACTATACAAGTGCTTTAAGCCACCAAGGGAGGGGACAGGTCCCCCAGGCAACTTGCCTCTAGTTTTTAACTCATTTATGTATCTATAACCATGGCAGCAGCTGGAGCTCACAACAGCTTTGTGCTCAGTGTACTCTGTTCTTTGAACTGGCAACATAACAGCTCCGCTTTACAACCTATGGACAAGTGGCAGAGCCACAATTCCTACCCAGGTCTCTCTGAGAAAGACCCCAAGCTGCTAATCTCCATGCCCTTTAACATAAGAGTTCTAATTTCACAGTATTGGGAAGAAGGACGGACCTTGAAGTCCCAGGGATAGTTCAAAACACACTAACTGGACCAGACTCGCTATCCTCACACCAGCCACAGGCCTTTCTCAACTAAACCCTCTCAACCTGGCCCACCACCTGTCACATTCTTTTGCCAAGAATTCCTCCCACAGCCATTATCACCCTCCCACTGGACAGGACAGCTGTCCCCATGCTGCTCTCCCTCTACATCACTCTGCCTCAGTAAAGCCTTCCAACAGCACTCCTCACATGAACTGTGGAGATGGGCTTCTCCCAATCCCCACTCTAAGGATATCCTATGCCCCTCCTCACACCCAGAGCTGCCTCCTGCAGGACCCTTAATGCTCGATCAGTGGCTTCAGAGGGCCGTTACTCTCTATATACTGCCTCAAGCCTGGCTTTTTCCTCCATCCATTACAAACTACTAAAGATGTGTCTCTTCTCCCTGCCTACCACCTCCACCGAGAAAGTGTCACTGGACACTGGACCAATAAACCTCTGCATCCTTGTGTGCCACAAGCCTCAGTGTCAGTCAGTATGTGTGTGCTGACTAGATGTCCCCACCCTCACACTGCCACAGACTCCTGCAGACCAAGGAAGAAGACAGCATGAGATTCAGTTGATCATACACTGGCAGACACTGCTTCTGCTGTCTCTGCCAGAGCAGGGTGGTAACTAAATCCCATACATTTCCTCAGCAAACTCATATCTGATTGTTGGACCTATGCTAGCCTCCACCTTAGAAGATCTGTAGCCAGGGAGAAATCCAAGTATATGCACCCCATGGGCTGACACAGCCCCAAATACCCTTGTCCATCCCCAAAGGCATGCTTTAAAGTAAGAGCTCAAAGAGATGCTTGTTTCTGTCACTCATCTTTAGACAACCCTAGCACTGAGATCCTAAAACCCATAGGTGAAGATACAGATAGCTGAATGATTCAACCCCCTCCCCCCCCCCCCCCCACACACACACACACAGGAAGGGCACAAAAGCTTTATGCAGCCCCTGGAACAGCATGTAGTCTCAGTAACAGACCGAGGCAGGCCCAGGCCAGCACAGAATCTGCTCAGACACACAAGGAAACCACTGTGACAGGCTAACACATACATGGTCCCTTCCTGGACTAGAAATCTCAGGAGCTGTTCTCCAGTTTAGCTTCTAAGAGTGTTTCAGAAACAGGAGCGCGTCTGTGGGGGAGCCAGCGCAGACGGTTACCTCCTCTGGGCAATGTGAATGACGTACTGTTTGAACTCCTGATCCTTGGACCTCACTTAAGTACTGGGCTTTTAAAGGAGCCACCACACATGGCTCACAGCAAATTTTAGAACTATTAAAAACAAGACTGGGGCCTGGCACTTATTCAGCGTGCATTCAATTCTGGGTTCAATCCCCAACAGCATTAAGCACTCACAGCGACCAGCCAGGGATTCGTGTAATAAAACAACAGTGTCACACCTAAAACAAGGGCCCTGCAGAAGAGCTGGCTTTCTACTCTAAGCCTGGCTCTTACAGACTTAATGTATGGTACCACATACTTTCTACAGTAAACAAGAACTATAATGGGGAACCTCAGTTTCTTGCTGTTACTGTTTTGAAAGAGGGTCTTTGTAATTCGGGCTGGCTTTGAACTCAAGAAGTCAATTAACCAAAATAGGCTGTTGATATTTTATTTATTTTTGTTTGTTTGTTTTGTTTTGTTTTTCAAGACAGGGTTTCTCTGTAGCCCTGGCTGTCCTGGAACTCACTTTGTAGACCAGGCTGGTCTCGAACTCAGAAATCTGCCTCTGCCTCCCAAGTGCTGGGATTAAAGGCGTGTGCCACCACGCCCGGCTTAATTTATTTTTAACTAGTTTACTTTTTAAAATTATTTTCTTTTTAAAATGAAATTTGTGTCTGTATGAATGTATGTGAACATGGGTACCCAAAGACAGGAGAAGACTATCAAATCCCTGGAGACTGAAGTTAGCCATGTGACCTCAGTGTTGGGGCTGTGATCCAAACTCAAGTTGTCATAACAGAGAAGCAATTGCTTTCAATGGCTGAACCATCTATCCAGCCCAACTTACTTTAAGGTTAGGTTTCACTATGTAGCCCTGGCTGGCCTTGAACCTGTGTCAGTTCTCCTGTCTGTGCTATTCCCCTCCCCCCCCCCCCCCAGGATCTACACATACATGACAAGGTAGAGAGGTAGGTCAAGGAGGAATGTCTGAACTGCAAAGAGGTGTACAGAGGTGCACAGGAAGGACCCAGCAAGTATTCACTGGGTGCAAGCCAAGCCTGTAGCTTATTTCAAGGACTGCCCCCCCAAAATTCCAGAGCAAAGTTGGTAGAGGCCAAAATCCAGATTTGCATTCCTGGCCTTTGGCTCCGGGATGGTGTCAACCTCTCCCACAGAAAATGTTTGCTGGTCCTTAAGTACTATGGGGGCAGGGGTTCCCTAACTACCTCTGCACCTAGGGCACAAAGGGACTCACTAACTCAACTAGAGCGAATGGAATGTTTGGTTACATGTAGAATACCTGCCCAGGGCCCAAGCTCCTCCCTACAGGTACAGGCCCCTGGAGTTAATGCAAGGCAAGCCGGCTGACCCACCAAATACTGGCCGTCCTCGCTGGGAGGAAAGGCCTTTAACAGCCAGGAAATCCCGCTCAGTCACTGAATGCTTAAGAAGTTCTATCAGTTGTGGGCCTCAGCCTCATCTATGAAAGGATGACAAAGTGTACGGCTGCCCACAAGGTTAAGTGAGTAAAGTGCTTAGCACAGAGCCTGGCACACAAAACATCCTCAAAACAATGGTGGTTGCTATTGTTATTATTATTAGCATCTTGGTGATTCCGGAAGGAAGGCAGCACTGGGCGCTGTGCCAAGGGGAGTAAGGGGCCTACTCTAAGATGCCTCAGGGACCAGCTGCCACCCACACCCCCATCAGGAGTTGAACAGCTTCTTCTCTGATACTGGGCCTTGCCCTCGCCCCTCCTGTCCACTCCACCCCTACAATGAAGATAGTGGCCCACTCACGGAGCTGGCCCCTGCTTAGATCCAAGTTCCACTCTCCTCGTACCCAGCTGCCTTTTCTAGGCCCCCTGCCTAAAGTGGTCTTGAGCTACTTGCTTAGAATCAGGAAGAGACTTTTATCCAGGGATCTCCCTCCCACGTCTTCTCTCTCCAGGAACTGGAGGCCCCTTCTCAGGGGCCCAGCCCACCCAGTCTTCCAGAGGCTCAGAGGTCTGTCCGCCTGATTAATAAAGTTCCATGGCAACCAGGAGCTGGAAGGGTGGCAGATGGAAGAACAGGCAAAGGAAGGGTTGCAGCAGCTGGCCCAGCACCCCGCCCCTGCAGAGAAGGCCTCCCAATCAAGAGGCCTATCCCCAGAGGCCTGGAAGGCCAGGCCTGCACCTGGCAGAGCTACTAAGGAGGATCTCCCGAAGATGTCTCTAACAGTCACCCTCTCTCACCTCCAACAAGCAACTGTGCGCACTCCCTAGCCATAGGTTCTGCAGCAAGCCAGCAGACATCAGTTCAAATATCAGCCCCACCATCTGCAGCTGCGTGAAGCACTTCCCCATCTCTGGGCCTCAGTTCCTCCCTCTGGCAGATGGGCACGTGACAACACCCAGCTCACACCAGAATTGGGAATTTGGTGCCAAAGCCTGAGCGTGCACTAAGCAAGCACCAGCTGGATACACGTGAGACACAATCATTAATGGTTCCGACGCTCCGGTGAAGACGCCGAGGCCCGGAGCGAGGCTCAGCAAACAGACAGGCAAGGCAGTCAGTCAATGCGCGCCCCGGGGCGGAGCCCCGAGGCCCAGCCCAGGCTCCGCGCCGCCCAGCGCAGCAGCCCGTCCCCTCCCCCGCCCGCGCCTAGGGTCCGTACCGGCGGGCGGCCGAGAGCCGGGCGCGGTGCACTAGGCGCGGGTCGGGGCGCCTGCGGCGTGGCGAAGAGCAGCACGTCAGAATCGCGAGGGCCAGTGGGCGGCGCGGCGGGGAGCTGCGGGGCGCCGACATCGGGCGCGGTGGAGATGATGACGATCTGCGAGGAGTCGAGCAGCCGCAACGCGCCCGCCCCGAGCAGGGCCTCCAGCGCTGGCGCGTGCTGGCCGCCCGCGGGGGCTACGGCCATGGCGCTCACGGCCCGCGTGGCCCGGGAGGCAGGCGGCGGCGGCGGCGCGGGCCCATGACTGGCAGGCCGCGGCGAGGGCTCGATCCCGCTCCGCCCCGGCCGCCGCTGCCTGCAAAGTCCGGGCCACTTTTACGCGCCAAATCCTTTTTGCCGCGAAAGAGCCACGCGCCGCCGAACGCCTCCTCCATTGGCCGGGGCGGCTGTGACGACGGAGGCTCCGATGGCGAGCATTGGTTGCGGCGTGCGGGGCAGGAGACGGAGGGTGGGACCAGGGGCGGGGTGGCCAATCCCGGGGCGGGGCGCGCGCAGGCTTTGTCCGGGCGGTGCCGGGCGCCTTCTCCCCTCTGCCTCTCGCCGTGCCCTGCAGGAGGCGTGGGCAATGGGCCCCGCCCCTTCACCGCCCACTCGATGGGTGGCGGGTCTGGCGAAGCGAACAAACTTCGTACTCGGTTCTGCACGTCCCGCAGTCTCCACATGACCCCCTAAACTCTCAACCTGTGGTCTCCACCCCCTCAGTTTACAGCCCAGAGACTGCCTCTTCAGGCTCACCTCCAAAGCTCGCTTCAGCCACATCTCCGGTCTTAAGATCCATTTATTCCATTAGTTCACATCATGCTTTCTTCCCTATCCTGTCACCCAGAAGCCAAGCCCAAGAGGGGAGCCAGGAAATGAGTAAGGGATGTGTGGCTTTGATCTCAGTGTCTTTTTACTGAAATTTCTTTCGTAGCCAGAGCCCAGTTAGCGTTCATTCATTTGGTCACTCCACAATGGCGCCTGCCTTTAATCCCAGCACTTGGGAGGCAGAGGCAGGCGGATCTTCCCAGTTCAGGTCATCCAGAACTACACAGTGAGACCCTGATCTCAAAAAAAAAAAAACGCCTGAGAGCGTTCACTGTCCCATCCTCAGTCCAGACCTTGACTCATGACTTAGTGAAAAGGAAAAAAAGGAAACACAGAAGCAGCAGATGTTTGCAATGTGAAGAGATTGGTCCATTAAAGTATCTCCTCTCATAGGGAGGTGCAGGGGCGAGGAGGGTGCGTATGGTGGTGCCTTTAATCCAGAGGTCCTCCATCAGCATTTCTGATTGCTGGGGTCAGCCCGTCTGATCAGCATTGTGGTCCTCTCTACTAGGCATCTTGCCAATACTGGGAATAGAAACATGAAAGGTTTAACAAGACCCACAAACTTCCTGTCCTTGGGGGTGGGGGAGATGACCACAAGAAGAGAGTAAGTAGCTGACAATATTCAAGTCCCCAGGTCCAGTGTAAGCTACAGGGAGCTCTCAAGCCGGGTTACTTTCTCCATGCTTCATGCTACTTAATCTTGGCCCCAACTCTGACCACATTACTCTGAGCTGGCTTAGCAGGGGCTGCTTCTCAGGCCCTTTCTGGGTATGAGAGAATTGGAGGCTGAGGGCAGAGGTGAGCAAGGACGCAATAAGGGGGCTGTGATGTTCCAGGGCCCAGAAACACCAAGGCACGGGTTAACTTTGAACCACCCCGGTTTGGCCAATTTAGAATCAATCCCCAGCCAGGCCGCCCTCTCCCCTTCTTGTTTTTTTTTTGGTTTGTTTTGATTGGGAGGGGTGGGTTTTTAGTTTGTGTTTAGAGACAGGGTCTCATCTGGCTCTGGTTGCCCTGGAACATCATTAAATCTGCCTGCTCCAGCCTCCAGTGCTGGAGTTGAATGGGTGGGGCCACAATGTCTGGTTTGCTCCGCCCCCCCCCCTTTTTCTTTAAAGCGATAGTATCTTGCTATGTAGTAGCTCAAACTGAATCAATGTTACCTTCCTGCATCCGCCTCCTGAGTGCTAGGGTTACATGTTTGGGCCACTACTTGACCTCCAGTTTAGAATCTTTTTGTCAAGACTGGAAGAGCTTAAGTCCCAGGATGGCCTGGACTATGTATAATACAGCAAGAATAAAAAAATAAATAAACATTTAAACAAAGGAACACAAGGAACACTTATGCCCATCCCAGATAATGTGTTGATCTTTGAAAACAAATTGGTATACCTTTTCAATAAAAATGTGGAGTAGAGCCAAATATTACAATTGCTACAGCTGGGTATGGGGTAACACCTGTAACCCCAGCAGGTAGATACAGGAAGACAGGAGAGTGCTCGGTCATCCTTGGCTATATAGGCAGCCAAGATCCTATAACATGAGATCCTGTTATAAAACAAGCAAGTTGCAGCTCCCAAGGATGCTTTTCAGTTCAGTTTTGTGTAAAAATAAATAAATCAATAAAAAAAGGCACCTAGATCTCGCCTCGGCCGTCTCCAGTTCTCATGAGGATGAAAGCAGAGGGACTAGAAGGTATTCTGCAGACTCTGGTGGTTTGGGAAGCAGCAGGAGTGTTTTTTCTTCCCCTACTCACGAACAGTTTGTGAAATTACTCATTGCAAATCCTGGAATGTGTCAGAACAGGGAAGGACCACAGAGAGCACGTGAGCCTCTCGCTGTACAGATGGGAAAATGAGGCCCATTCAAGGCTGGTGCCTGCAAATTCAGTGACAGGATGTGGCCCACACTAGATCCCCCGACCTCGGTCTGCCTGTGCCCATGAGTGTACTGCCCACTCTTTACAGCACAGTAGAGAAGCTGAAAGCTAACCTTCAGCATAACCAGGCCTGACACTGGCACTGACTGAGGATAGAGAGGTTGGCACATTCTCATACCAGATGTAGAGTTTTCTGTCTCCTGACTTTCCTAAGGGACCCATTAACAACGACGTTCACTTTTGTAAAGCCTTCTGCTACTCAATAGTCATTCAACAAACACTTACTGAGCATCTGTTATCTATCAAGGATCAAGATGGTTGCTGGAAGGGGGAACATAATGCTTTCCCGTTTTATGATGACTAAACTGAGTTTTCCTCGTAGGTTAAGAATTGGAGAGGCCAAGGCCAGGGGCTTTGCAAAGCCTTACCCTTCCAAAATATTCAACCTCACATCCTATAAATGCTTACAGTCACAGGCACTCAGGGGGTCAGGGTGGGAAGATCTTTCCAATCTAGAGATTCAAGGGCACTTGAGCCACACAGGGAGAATTAGTAAAATCCATTATAAAGAGTGAGCGGAGCTTAAGCCAGGTGAGGTGGTGCACGCCTTTCATTTCAGCACTCAGGAGGCAGAGTCAGGTGGATTATCTGTGGATTCAGGACCAGCCTGCTCTACACAGAGAATTCCAGACCAGTCAGAGTTACATAATAAGACCCTTTCTTAAAAAAAAAAAAAAGAAAGAAAGAAAGAAAGAAAGAAAGAAAGAAAAATCAAGTATATATTTAAGTGACAGAGGTATCCTTTCCCACCAGCGCCCCAGGTCCTCAGCAGCAGAGAGGAGTGTGGGGTGAAGACTAGAATTCCCTGCAAAAAATGAGCTTTTGGATCTGTTAATAAATAGTGGACATCTGCAAAGGACTGGAGAGTGGATGGCCTGGCCCAGAGCCTGGAAGATGCTGATTAGGCTCTTCTCAGTGTCAGCCGATCTCCTGAGGCTGACTGGCATCCAAACACTAATCCACCATCACTGGGCAGCCACTTCAATTGATGCTCTTCTTCTGACCTTATAATTCCAGAATGAAGTTTATTTATCTGCAGAATGCAGGAGGGAAATCGGCTCAGAGAGGGTCCCTCACAGCTCAAGGTCACACAGCAAAGTGAGGTAGGAACTTAGCCTGTTCCTCTGCAAAATCCAGGGCTGCCCTTGATAGTGTCCCAGGAGTCAGAATTAGGATACAATTCGTGGCTTCCTAAAGATGTTAGGGTGGATTCTGGCTTGCTTAGCATGTACCCACACCTCCTACAATCTATACCAAACCCATCTCTAAAGGAGTACAATGGAGGTAGTGGCTTCTGGTCCTGTGTCCTCTCCCTGGAGACATCTTGCCTTTGGTTCTTTCTGAGTTGCAGAATGGATGTGGTGGCTCACACCTTTAATCCCAGCACTTGGGAGGCAGAGGCAGAGGCAGGTGGATCTCTGGTTTCAAGGCTAGCCTGGTTTTACAGAGTGAGTTCCAGGGCAGCCAGGGCTACACAGAGAAAAACCCTAGAAGTAAATAAGTAAATAAATAAATAAATAAATAAATAAGCAAGCAAGCAGAATGGTGTAGCAGAAAGTGGCTAGACCTCTCACTCCATATATTTAAATATAGACATAAACAGGAATCCTAGGCTGTGTGAGCAAGCCTCACAACCATTTCCCTTGAACCACACTCACTCCTGCCATGGCCATCTACTGAACACTGTGTGACTGTGTGTGTGTATGTGTGTGTGTGTGTCTGTGTGTGTGTGTGACATTTTCATCCATGAGCAAAGCAGGTGCATCTGAGACACCTGGAGCCTGCAGGCTCGTGCAAGGCTGAAGAATTACTTCCATGGGACCCGCACAATATGCTCATTAAGAACTTTGACAAGTGACAGAGATGATTTAAAACTATTTATCCCACACAAACCTCTCATAAATATACATTCTTAGTTTAAAAAAAAAAAAAGAAGAACTCTAAACATGAGTATCCCATCATTACAAAGGATACATAATTGGAAGAAATGTCTCTATGGTGACTTCATGTTATTAAGGGGCACAGAGGCCTCCATTGTTGCGTCCTGGCAGAAGGCAGTGGGGAGTTCTGCATTTGCGACATCTCGTTCCTCTTGAGTGACTCCACGACGCTACACTGACTGGCAGTTTACTGTCCCTAGAGCTGTCCTGTCACCATGCCAGCTCTGGTTGAGTAGGCCCCCCTACCCACTGGAGAGGTGAACTCATACAAAGGCAAGCGTTCAGAGCCAGGCAGACCCCAGCTCACCCTGACTGGCTGACAGTGCCTCAGTTCGGAAAGAAACAATGCTTGCCCCAGGCTTGAAATGTGGGGAACAGACTAAGACAGGTGTCAGGGTCAGATGAAGAAACAGGAAGTCAAGTTTTCAGACTGGCCCACACAATGGTGTAATTTCAAAATTCAAGCACCTAGCTTTCTGATAAAAGTGGCAATGGACCTTTAACCCCAGCACTTGGGAGGCAGAGGCAGGTGGATCTCTGAGTTCGAGGCCAGCCTGGTCTACAGAGCGAGTTCCAGGACAACCAGGGCTACACAGAGAAACCCTGTCTCAAATAAAAAAAAAAAAAAAAAGAAAAGAAAAGAAAAGAAAAGAAAGAAAGAAAAGAAAACAAACAAACAAAACAAACAAACAAACAAACAAACAAACAAAAGAAAGAAGAAGAAACTGGGCAGTGGTGGTGCATGCCTTTAATCCCAGCACTTGGGAGGCAGGGGCATATCTCTGTGAGTTCAAGACCAACCTGGTCTACAGAGTGAGTTCCAGCACAGCCAGGGCTACACAGTGAAGCCCTGTCTCAAAAAACAAAACAAAAAACAAACAAACAAGAATGAAGAAGATGAAAGTTGGGTGGTACAGTCTATGAGTTCAAGGCCAGCCGGGTGAGTTCCAGGCTAGCCCATGTTACAAAGTGAGACTTATCTAAATGAATGAATGAATGAATAATGTCAGTAGGTCAGCTCACAATCCTCTGTAAGTCCAGCTCAACAGAATCCAGCCTCTTTTTCTTCTCTCTATGGAGACCATCGCATGCGCAAGCACACACACCCCTAAAACTAAAATAAAAAATTTGAAACAGAGTACTAAACATAAAATAAAATAAACCTAAAAAAAAAAACCTTTAAAAATAATAAAAGAGGGGCTGGTGAGATGGCTCAGTGGGTAAGAGCACCCGACTGCTCTTCTGAAGGTCCAGAGTTCAAATCCCAGCAACCACATGGTGGCTCACAACCATCCGCAACAAGATCTGACTCCCTCTTCTGGAGTGTCTGAAGACAGCTACAGTGTACTTACATATATTAATAAAATAAATCTTTTAAAAAAAAAAAATAATAATAATAATAAAAGAGATGAGTCCAGTGAGGTCAATGGCCACCCACCAGTCTGAGGAGTGGCGTTCAGTTAGCAGAAGGATCCACAGAACTCCACAGTGTTAGCCCACCACCACACAAACAAATAAATAAGTGTTAAAAGTGTGTCCTCGGGCTGGTGAGATGGCTCAGCGGTTAAGAGTGCTGACTGCTCTTCCGAAGGTCCTGAGTTCAAATCCCAGCAACCACATGGTGGTTCACAACCATCCGTAACAAGATCTGACTCCCTCTTCTGGTGTGTCTGAAGACAGCTACAATGTACTTACATATAATAATAAATAAATCTTTAAAAAAAAAAAAAGAAAAAGAAAGAAAGAAAAAAGAAAAATACATTTAAAAAAAAAAAAGTGTGTCCTCAATGGGGATAGTTATAGCACTCAGGAGGTAGAGGCAGAGGGGTCTATGTGAATTCAAGGCCAGCTTTGTCTACATAACAAGAGCCAAGAACCCAAGACTATATAATGACACTCTTTCTAAGAAGAGATACATATAGATAGATAGAGATTATAAAATGGAGATGAATCAACCCAAGATGCAAGATGGTGCACACATGTAATCCCAGTTCTTGGGAGACAGAGGCAGAAAGATCAAGAGTTCAAGGCCAGTATTAGCTACCTGGTGAAGTCAATACCAGCATGAGCTACAGGAGACCCTAAATCAAACGCACACTCATGTATGCACACACATACACACACACACACACACACACACACACACCTACCTCTCTTCCCCCCTCTCTCTCCTTCTCCCTCTCGCTTTCTCTCTCTCTCTGTCTCTCTGTCTTTCATCTTGAATTTTGCTTGTTCACCCTGAGAGTAGGAGAGTTGTCTGAAATAGCCCAGTCCTACCTCCCAAACTCTGTGGGGGCACAGACAGGCCCAGAGACAAGGCGAGGGGAAATGCATTTGGAGGACAACTGAATGAGAAACCCCTATTCCACTGATCCTGGAAGAGGTGGGAGGGGGAGGAGACAAAGGTATTGAAGGTTTCATGTATCAAAGAGTAACCTTGAACTCCTGAGTCTCTGATCTTCCCCTCCTAAGTGATAGGATTGTAGATGGGCAAACCATACCTGGGTCCTGAAACTTTCATATTTTAACATCTCTGATTTTTTTTTCTCTCTCCTCCTCTTTCCTCTCTCCCACCCTTCCCCCCGCTCCCCCCCTTTTTGGTGCTGAGGGCAAGAAGCCTGGTGTGTGCCACATGCTAGCAATGCATCGTCGCTGCTCAGCTGAGGCTCTAGCTCCTCTTCCTTTTGTAGGGAGTCAAAATAACGCATCTTAGATCTTGAATGGTGCCTTAGAGGTGGTAAGTTACAGTCTAAGCAAGTGCCAGGTGGGGCTGGGTGTAACAACAGTAAGAGAGACCACGCTCAGCCATGTCAGACTCCGGTTTCCAGCCCTGGCGCACACATGTGTATGCAGGGCCCAGCACCTGCTATATCAGAAACCTGCAGGTTACCTCCCCGGTCTGCAGCAGCAGCAGAGGCTGGCCACAATGGAGCAATCAGCTTCTCTTTCTTTTTGTAGCTGACACCTGCATTAAGGCCCCAGGTTGACAGGCACATGCAAATACAGCTATGGAGGAGAGTGGGGCAGGCAGAACACTGGGAGAGAAAGACTTTGCACATATATTAAGATATTCAAAGGAAGAGTCAGAGCCCTCCAGCCCCCACCCCCACCCCCACCTACACACTATTTTTAAATTAAAAAAAAAAAATCTCTTCTGGAAGCCAGAGTTATATATATGCAAGACAGGCCAGGAAACCCAGCAGGCCTCCTGGAGCTGGCAATGAACCGAAACAGGGGCATTGTGTCCAGGCCACTGGATGGCTGAGGGGGCATTGTTAGGGCCTGGCCTCGTCTGGGAAGAGGGGGGTGAAGAGGGCAAGGAGAGTGTGTTCCCATGACTCCCTGGGGAGCAATGACAATCAGGGCCAGCTGCGAAGCCTGGCATGCCAGGGGCCTGGTAGGCGGCTGTCCTCAGAAGGGCCGTGAAGGGCAGGAGAGGATAGAGAGAAACAGGGAGGGGTATGAGGTCCAGGCCTATCTCTTGGCTGCAAGCAAACCCTAAAGTAGAAAAAACATGGGGCTTACTCACTACACCTTCCTCTCTCACCCCTCCTAAGCCCTGGGTCACTGTGCCGCTCTCCGAGGACACCCCAGATTCGCCCACTCTTCCTTCACTACCTATGACTACCTAACCTTGGCCCAGCACACCCTGCACCACAGGGCTTCTTGCCCGCACTCTGAGCCTGTGCTGCGCTCCTCACAGGGGTAGAAAAGTCTTTCCCCAAAGGGAACTCACATCATCCTAGTGTTCCTTTGCTTAGGCCTGCCAAAGGCAGGTCTGTGACAAACCAGAGGACTGCAGGCAGCACCTGAGCCTTCACTCGGGTTAGGACGCATGGAGCTCCTAAAGATGTTAGGCTTGATGCAAGTGTCCAGGTGATGGCTAGATAGCCAGGCTTACCGGACCTTTGAAGCCATAGAAGGATGTTTGTTTGTTTTGTTTTGTTTTGGATTTTTGTTGTTGTTGAGATATAGTCTCATTATGTAGCCCAGGCTAGCCTCTGCCTCATGAATGTTGGGGTTACAAGTGTGTACCACCATGTCTGGGCTGTATTTTTCCCACTTTATGGATTGATTTGTTTTTTGAGATAGGGTCTTTTTACTGGCTTGCTCTGGTCTCAACTTTGTGATATTCCTGCCTCACCTTGAGTCCAGAATTTATATATATATACATATATGATATGACATATATTATATATATGATCTTATTTATCTGATTTTGAACTTGGAAGAAACCTACCTGCCTAAAGGTGTGGGTCACTGCCACCATGCCTGGGGATTCGTTTTCTCTTTAATTATGTGTATGTGTTGTTGGCTGACAGTGATATGTGCGTGATATGTGCGTGATATGTGCGTGTGAGTCCAGTGCCCACGGAAGTGAGAAGCCTCAGATGCCCTGGAGCTGGGGTTACGGTGTCTGTGAACCAACGGATGTGACTGCAGAGGAACTGAACTTGGGTCCTCTGTAAGAGCAATGTATGCTCCTCACAGCTGAGCTCTTTATTCCTGAGTCCTTGGATGGTAGATGTGTGTGACTGTAACCAGCTAGACTTTGTTAGTTAATGCAAAGTGGAAGAGAAGGAGAAAGAGGAGGAGGAGAAGGAAGAGGAGGGTATATTGTATTCAACTATAACCCAGCAACTGGGTAGCTGAATCAAGGATGTCTGAATCCAAGGCCAGCCTGGCCTAACTTAGTAAGTTTAAGATCAATCAGGTCTACATAGTGAGAGCTCATCTCAAAATACTAACCACAATGATAGTAAACTAAAACAATAGAAGGAACATATATCCCTAAGTCACCAAATGGCGAGTGACAATTTCTGTACCACTGAGCTACATCCCTGGCCCAAAAAGTGTTTTTTTGTTTGTTTGTTTGGTTGGTTGGTTTTTTTTTTGGGGGGGGGGGGTGTTGAGACAGGGTTTCTCTGTGTAGCCCTGGCTATCCTGGAACTCACTTTGTAGACCAGGCTGGCCTCGAACTCAAAAATCCGCCTGCCTCTGCCTCCCAAGTGCTGGGATTAAAGGCGTGTGCCACCACCGCCTGACCCAAAAAAGAATTTTTAAAAAACTTTTTGGTTTTGAGACAAGGTCTCTCTACAGAGTCCTGGAGCTTACTATGTAGGCCAGGCTGGCATTGAACTCATGCCTCCGGAGTGCTGAGATTAAAGGTGTGTGTCATCACACTGAGCCCCCCAAAACTATTTTATTTTTAATTTTGTTTGTCTGGTGGGGAAGATGTGCTCAGAGCATCTGATGTGGATGCTGGGACTAAACTCAAGACCTCTGCAAGAGCAGTTCAGGCTCTTGATCACTAACCAGCTTGGTTTTCATTTTTGTCTTTTGGTGGTTGTTTTTGTTTTGTTTTCGTGACGGTCTCATGTAGTCCAGACTGCCTGGCCATGTTTGTTGTTTTTTTTTTTTTCAACTTGACACAAACTAGAGCACCCAAGATGAGGAACATTAATTGAGAAAATGCCTCCATCAGACTGGCCTGTGGATGTAACCATTGGGCCCTTTATTTTAATGACTGACAACATGGGAGGGGCCAGTGCCATCCTTGGGCAGGCAGTATAAGGGTGGGTTGGTATAAGAACACAGACTGAGGGGCTGGTGAGATGGCTCAGCGGTTAAGAGTGCTGACTGCTCTTCCGAAGGTCCTGAGTTCAAATCCCAGCAACCACATGGTGGCTCACAACCACCCGGAACAAAATCTGATGCTCTCTTCTGGAGTGTCTGAAGACAGCTACAGTGTACTTACATATTATAAATAAATAAATTTAAAAAAAAAAAGAACACAGACTGAGCGAGCCAGAGGGAGCAAGCCAGGGGCATTCCTCCATGACTTCTCCTTCAGTTTCAGCGGTTCCTGCCCAGCTTCCTCAGTGACTGGGTGTGGCGTGAGTAGTTAGAAGATGAAATAAACACTCTCCTCCCCGAAATGCCTTTGGTCATGGTGTCTTAGCACCAGAACAGAAATCCAAGACACTGGCTCAGACTCACTGAGTGTAGCAGAAGATGATCTCGAACTCATGACCCACCTCCCTTTACCTCTTGAAGGCTGAAATTACACAGGGGACACAAATGACAGCTTTTCCAGGGCTGGGCATGTAGCTCAGTTGGTAGACTGCTTGGCTCAAAAGTAGGGCTCAAACCCCAGCACTGCGTGCGCTCAACACACAGAGGAGCTTACAGCCCTGCCTGCTGTGCTGGGCTCACTGCTTTAGCTAAGACATTGTTTGTGTTTTGGGGATATTTCATTAGATCTTAGGTTTTGCTATTTGGGGCTTTTAAAAGGGGGCTGTTTTGGAGTTTTTTGTTTTGTTTTTGAGACAGGCCTACTCTGTTGGTCCTGGCTCTATATACTTTATTGCATGGGTTTTGGAAACAACACTCTTGAGAGGGAACCATGGGCTCCCACAGATGCCAGAGGAATTCATGACATAACAAAGTCAGTCCAAAAGAAGTGTCTAAAGAGCTGATGTGGCCTGGCCCTACTCCTGAATCTCAGCTGACACCCAGCCCACAGGGAGACGGCCGGAAGAGCAAGGATCCTGGCATTCACGCCAGGACCTGTGTACAGTGCAGCCTACTTTCTAAGTCACGGCTTTCGCGGGCGTTCTTGAGCAGAGCTGGTGCAAAACACAGGCTCCCTGTACTTAGATTTCTCAAACCAACATTAGAAGAGAGCCCAGCTCTCCTTTGTCCTCTGCCAGGGTGGGACTGGCCTCGTCTGCCTCTGCTTAACATCAAACCCTTCGCTCTGAAATGCCCTTCAAGGCCGAGTAAGACATATTCCCTCTGAATCTGAAACAAGGCAAGGGAAGAGGGGCAAACACTTTTCCTTTTATAAATATGCTCTGGCTTCTCAAAGACAAGGCCGACCTTAAGTCACAGCTTGTCGTGACATGGCTTCATTCTGGGGGGGCAGAACCCAGTGTTCTGGTTTAGGCGAACGAAGGGTTCAAAGCCTGCTTCTTATAAACCGAATGCACTCACAGGGCAGTTAAAGGGAACAGGGTGGAGAGAGAGGCTGTTGCCAGGATCCTTTCTGGAGCATGGATGTGGAAGGCTTGAGTGGAGAGCATCATGGGCAGTTTCTCGGCATCTTAGTCTGCAAATCATTGCTCTCACATGGGCTTGCTTGACGATCTCTATTCTGGGCATGGAGAAGCAGAAAGGTCCCAAATTAACATCATCCTTTTCCTTCACTTTGAAGTCTGATTACTTAAGAAAAGACTTATTGTTGGCCGGTGTGTGTGTGTGTGTGTGTGTGTGTATACAGAATAAATGATTTTTTTTTTATGTATATGGGTATGTGAGAATATTATGTCTGCTTGTACCTCTGGCCACCATGTGCATGCAGTACCTGAGAGAGCCAGAAGAGGGTGTTGCATGCCCTGGAACTGAGGTAACAGCTGTGAGCTATCATGAGGGTGCTGAGAATCAACCTGGGTCCTCTGGAAGAGTAGCTAGTGCTGTCAACCACTGAGCCATCTCTCCAGCCCCTCAAAGGCTCACTTTATATAGAAAGTGACCCAAGCACACAGATGAGGAGCAATGTCAGAGTCAAGATAATGCAATATAAAGGTTTATTCGTAGACAAAGACAAGTGACTGTTCACAGAAGAGTGTAAAGCTCTGAAAGTGCTAGAAGCCAGGGGTGGAGCAAAGCCGGAAAGGGCTGACCCAGTCAGTTACGAGCGTTGTCCAGACTTGGGATCCGCAGTATCCATGTGAGACACCAGGTGCAGTAGTGTGTGTCTGTGATCCCTGCACAAGGACACAGAGACAGGGGATCCCTGGGGCTCACTGGCCAGCTGACCTAGTTGAATTCCTGAACTCCAGGTTCAGCGAGACTGAGAGATCTCAAAAATAAAGTGGAGAGCAACTGAGGTAGACACCTAATGTAGGTCTCTGACCTCCACACACTCACACACACACACACACACCCCAGACACACACGCATGTTTGCACGTGCGCATGCATGCACATGCAGAGTTGAGGGCACTCTTAGAGTGGGTGTCCCTGGCAAGGGGCTACTTATGACTGAGCTTAAGAAAGAGTCTTACTTTTCCCTTTGCTATAGGATTGTTGTACAGCTTGATGGTTTGATTTGTTTGAGAGACAGGGTCTCATTCTGTAGCCCCGCCTCGCCTGGAATTTCCTGTGCAGATCAGACTGATCGTCCAACTCATAGGCCAGCCTCTGACTCCCAAGTGCTGAAATGAAAGGAACAGACCACCTATGCTACTCTGTGTGTGTGTGTGTGTGTGTGTGTGTGTGTGTGTGTGTAGAGAGAGAGGGGGGGGGAGGAGGGAGGGGGGGATAAAGAATGAACTAGATCTCTCCTGCTGCCCCGGAAAGGTGAGAACTAGAGGAATGTATGGGAAGCCACCACCATGGCTAACTTAGTCTAGACACTGAATTGCAGGCCATCCTGGGCTATAGAGTGAGACTGTCTCTCTCTCTCTCTCTCTCACACACACACACACACACACACACACACACACACACACACGGGTTGTGGGGAAACCCAAGCATTGTGGGGCAAGTGGACCGTGCCCCTGGAAATCTCAGAATTGAGAACAGTAGGCGTGAGGGCAGCTCCCCACCAAACTACCTGATCTGATCTGGGACGTGTTATCATGACACCCCACTAAGAGGCCTGTGACAGTAGGTCTGCGAAGCACAGACACCTGCCGTTCTCCATGATAATGAGGTATCAGCATTCAGCCAATGAACTTCCCTTCCTGGGCACTCCTTCCTGAAAAAGGCATTTAATCCCTGGTTCACCCTGAGTAAGATGTATGCATTCTTATTCCCCCATCAAATAAAGCAGTTTGGCCAAGCAAGGACCCTCTCCTTCTTCAAAGATCTACAAGGCACGAGACCTTCATCCTAAAGAGCCAAGACTACATCTCCGGTAGAAGGCCTTCTCTCTTCTGGTCCCTCCATACTCTTGACATTCACTTGGAACCAAACTGGATTTCACCCCAGTCCTAGGCTCAGCCCTCCCCTTCCTGCATGGTGGGTAGAGGAGACACAGACCCCATTCCCAACTCCTCAAGTTCCCCAAGGTCTCTTGGGTACACAGGAGGCCAGGAACCACAGTGTCTGTCCTAGACCCCACTGTTTCTTATCCGGGAAACATGGGATGGGACTCTTATCACGGACTGTGTTCTGCCTCTCCTGAGCAGCTTGCCAGCGACAAAGCAAGGTACCCACATTTATAGTCCTAGCATTCAGGAAGTGGAAGCAGGAGGATCAGGAATTCAATGCCAGCCTCAGCTGCATGCTGGGTTTAAGGCTAACCTGGGGCTACATGATATCCTGTCCTTCTGTTTGTTTGGTTTTAGGTTTTTGAGACAAGATTTTTCTGTGTAGCACAGGCTGTCCTGGAACTTGCTCTGTAGACCAGGCTGGCCTTGAATTCACAGAGATCCATCTGCCTCTGCCTCCGAGTGCTAGGATATAAGGTGTGCGCCACCACTGCTGGGCATGCCCTGTCTTAAAACAAACAATAACAAAACAAACAAAAAACAACAAAAAAACCAAAATCAAGACCCCCCCCCCACAGGAAGAAAGTTAACTAAACAATATAATATTTTAACTTTTTCAGTAATTGTAGATTAATCCACTCTGCTGTTTAAGGAAGGCGAATGGCAATAGCTCCTCTCCATGTGCCAATGGCCCTTTGGCAATCCCTACACACAGATCATAGAAAATGGAGGCTCAGCAAGGAAGGAGTGAAGCTGGGCTCCTCCCAAAGCCGTTGAAGACAGGCTCTGTTCCTCTCTGTGGGGACCACCCCGCCTTCCTCCCTGGAGTGTGCAGTTGGAGGCACCAGATGCTCTGGCAAGATCCAGAGAGATACCATCTGCGAGGGAAACCTATTCTTAGAGAGCAGAGTCAGTAAGTGGTGGAGCAGGCCACCCCCAGCAGTGGAGGAGGGATATCAGGGCAGGAGTCCAAGGCTGACTGGGGAGAAGGGCCGGCTAAACACAGGGCACACTTATTTCTTACAACCAGCTTCCTCCTGTATTTGTTCTATTGGAAATAAGAGCAATGTCTTATTGAATGCTCACTTTACATGCGTCACTTAATCATTCCAGACACCACGAGGCGCATGTCATCACAACACCCCTTTTACAGATGAGGCACAGATGGCTAAGCCACTTCATCCGTCAGGGCTCCAACCTGAGCATGCTGGCTCCAAAGCCCTTACCCCTTGCAACTGTCTATACTGCCTCTTAGTGTATTGACTAGTAGCCAATTTTAGTTTGGGTTTTTCTCCAATAATAAAGCCCAAGACAAGGGTTTGTGTGCAAGTGACGCACTGTCCCAGCAGATGCAATGGATGTGGCGTTGAAGGAGATAGTTTCCACCATGGGCACCTGGAGTCCAGCCCTGCTTGGAGCTCTAGCAAGCAGCACGCAGAGTGTATGGAGGGTTATCTCTTCTGAGGGCTGGGAGCTGCCTGTGATGATATTTCTTAGTGCTGGCCTAATGCTGCTCAAGGGGCATATTAATCTCTAAAACTTCACACCTGCCGCAGAGTGGTAAATCAGGCACCAGGAGTGGGATCCCTCAGGCGGGGGTGGGGGGGTGGGGGTGGGGACACCGGAGTGGCGACTGGAGAAGCCAGGTATGAAGAGAAGAGAGGATGGCAGGGCTCCCCATCATCTAGACTAGACCTGCCTGGCAATGGCCGTCTCCTGACGGGCTCCAGCGCTGGTTCATCTTCCAGTTCCAGCAGAGAAAGCAGCTCTTCCAAACGATCTGCTCTGAACTCGCAGGGAACGGCCGTGGCTGAGAGCACTGGGGAGTCAGAGAGAGCCTCTGCTGCCCTGCAGCTCTGTGACTGGTCAGTGACCTGGGACAACTGCCATTCACCACCCCCTCAGCAAGCTGGCGGGGCTCCTAGAACAGTACCCACAGCTTGGGAAACTTATAAGACATACCTTGGACCAGCTCCAGACCCCCTGGGTCAGAATTTGCATTGTATTCATTCATTCATTCATCCACTCATTCATTCATGTGTTCATGAGATAGGGTCTCAGTCGTCCAGGCTTCCAACTTGCTTTGTAGCAGAAAATGACGTTGAGCTCCCTTCCTCTTGCCCCCACCTCCCAGGTGCTGTGAATATGGGCGTTTGTCTCCATGCCAGCCCAGAATCCGCACAGTGATGAGCACTCCAGCGACTCGAGTAGACTTCTACTGGTCATTTCAGTCACATAAAAAGACAGGAGGAGAGGGCACGGTGGAAGGAATGCACTGCACCAAACCAAGTGCCTCAAATCGGTAGCCTCCGGACCAGGCTTTTCTGAGAGCTGTTTTGTTCCTTCAGATGAATGGTTTTTAAAAATTCTGCCTGGCACACAATTCTCCAGTCCACTGTGCCCCATTCCCCCCCGTGCCATAGCACCCCAAGCACTTTCCATTTATGCCACCAAGAGCTCCTGTGAGCATCTGGGTTGGTGTCAAATGTCAGATGCTATAATCAACGACTGCAAAGCACGGCTAAGGTTTTCTAGGTTTAATGCGGGGCACTGAAGGAAACACGGGCTTCAAAGTCAGGCAGGCTGTTCAAATCATCCTGAGACCACATACCTGGAAAACATGGATCAGCGTGCATCCTTGCAAGGTTACTAGGGATTAAAGACAATCATATGCAAAGCAGTCAGGAGGAAGGAGAAACTCGCTATGCTGAAGTCACTGGTATAGTGGCTCTCAGGTGCTGCCAAGTGTCCAGGGTGGGCATCGGGTTAGCAGGGCTGGAGGTGCTGAGAGTTGGAGAGCCTTCCCCGGGGATGCATCACAGAGTGGGGGCAGGGCTCAGACTGTGTCTTTAGTTCCAGATTTTCAGTGTCCTCCGGAACCTTCTGTGAGGATAACCGTGTGACCTGGTGCACGCAGAACACACTGGCAGTGTTGAGGACATACTTCAAGAAAGGCTGTTACCAATCTTTTATATTAACATATGTAGCAATGGCACAGTTTGGGAAATATTGAGTTAAAATATACACGATTAAAGGTCTGAGGCTGGAGAAATGGCTTAGTGGTGAAAGGCACTTAGTTCACCAGGCAGTCCACGTCTTTAATCCCAACACTGGGAGGCAGAGGCAGTCTGAGTTCGAGGCCAGCCTGGTCTACAGAGTTAATTCCAGGACAGCCAGGGCTACACAGAGAGACCCTGTCTGGGGAAAAAAAAAAAAAAAAAACCTCAAACAATCATACAACAACAACAACAACAACAACAACAACAACAAACTTAAGTGCTCTTGCAGACGACCAAGACCAAGCTTCATTTCCCACATAGTGGCTCACAACACCCATACCCTCAGTTCCAAGGAACTCAGCGCCCTCTGCTGACTTCTGCTGGTACCACACACACGCATGGTACACAGATGTACATGCAGGCAAAATATATGATTAAGATTAATTTTACATGTTCTTTAATGTTTTATTATATTTTCATTTATTTATTGTATATGTGCGTGTGTGTGTGTGTGTGTGTGTGTGTGTGCACGTGTGCATGCACACATGCCAAGGCACACATGTGGGGGCAGAGGACAACTTGCAGGAGCTGGTTCTCTTCTTCCACCATGTCACCATGTAGAACACAGGGATCAAACTCAGGTCGCCAGGCTTGGCTGCAACCATCTTGACTCACTGAGCCATCTCCTTGGACGCCCACCCCCGCCTTTTTTTGAGACAGAGGTTGTTTGTTTGTTTGTTTTTTAATGTATCGCAGCCTGGCCTGGAGCTCACAACCCTACTGCCACAGCCTTTTTTTTTTTTTTTTTTGGTTTTCCGAGACAGGGTTTCTCTGTGTAGCCCTGGCTGTCCTGGAACTCACTCTGTAGACCAGGTTGGCCTCGAACTCAGAAATCTGCCTGCCTCTGCCTCCCGAGTGCTGGGATTAAAGGCGTGCGCCACCACTGCCCGGCCACAGCCTTCTTAATGCATCTCAAAAAATGTGGACACTTGAAGTTTTATTCTCAGTGCTGGTGATAGGATCCTGCGTCTCATACAAGCTTGACACGTGCTGTGCACGTGACTCATCTAGTGCTCCTATTTGACAGTAGGGCTCCAGAACTTCTCAGCAGAATAATTTAGACAAAGAATTTAGTTTTTTTTTCCCCTTTCAAAGTGTTTGTAACCTATTGCCCACTAGCAAGGAGCCCTCTGATATACAGTAGAGGGGAAGGGCCATCATATCCACCAGGAAGACACTCTCCTCGGAGGGTCCTCCCCTGAAGTGAATGACCTGAAGCTGAGAGGGGGTGAGTTTGCCCTGGCCTTACAGAAGTCGGAAGAGCATCTGGAATCAAGCCACAGACTCCTTAATGGGACCCAGCCACTTGCTACAGTACTCAAAAGTACTGGTAAGTGGAAAACTCAGTACTTTTACTTCAGCAAATGGGAGCCTGGGTTAATACAAGTTGGAGTGTGAGGATTATGACTTTGAGAAGGCAGGCTCCTCCACGAGGGTATGCCAACAGAACCATACCCTGAGCAGCTGCCTGGAAGGTGGGCTGCTGCCTGGAAGCTGTCTGGGCGGAGGAGTTCCTGAAGCACCTTGGACTGTGTTACTTGGAGGGGTGGCTCTTGTTGAAGATGAGGAAGTCTGAGAGGTCGTGCCACACGTTGCTGTCCTCGTAGAGGTAGGTCATGGAGGACTGTAGGGAGGGCTGCAGAGTGGGCCGGTGGTACTCAAAAAGCCACAGCACGAGCCCCCAAATCACCGCAGTGTGCAAGGGGAACGGGTCCCACTTGAGCGCAGGGATATAGCCCTTCTCCACACCCAGGCGGCACAAGGCGTACAGGACGCGTGAGGTCAGGTACATGTTGATCTGCAGGGAGGGAAATGCTCAGGGTTACTCGTCAGCACAGCCTCTGGGGACCTTCACCTGCCCACCCGACCACAAGCACTGGACATCCACCGCGCACTGGCTCTGTGACTTTCAAAGTTAACATGCAAGATGATTGATGTGGCATGGCTCAGACATCTTAATATTTCCCTTTCTTTCTTTTTTCTTTTCTTTTCTTTTCTTTTCTTTTTTCTTTTTTGGTTTTTCAAGACAGGATTTCTCTGTGTAGCCCTGGCTGTCCTGGAACTCACTCTGTAGACCAGGCTGGCCTTGGAGATCTTATAGATCCTCCTGCCTTTGCCTCTCAAGTACTGAGATTAAAGGGGAGCACCAATACACCTGGCTCCCTTATTAGAAGTTTTTAAAAATGAATTATATGCAGTTCAAAAATAAAATAAAATAAAATAAAAAGAGCCCCCAAGAAGAAAAAATAACATTTCGGATTTCCTTGAAATTCCATTTCTTTTTTCTTTGTGAAGCCAGCTGAGTGTATGGAATAAATTCCAGGCCAACAGGGGCTACATGCCAAGACCTTATCTCAGAGAAAGAAAAGTTACAGATGAGAGACATCCACAACGCATATCTGCAAGGCATCAGCACGTAGCCGGTCTGAAAAAAGTCTGCAGAGCTCGAAATAGTCTAACTGGAAAATGAGCAAAAGACATGAAAGTTTCATCAAAGAGGTTATACTGGTGGCAAGAAAATGATAACGAGGAGATGCCATCAGGGGAAGGCAGAGTCAGGACACAGTGAGATGCACTGTCACAATGGCTGAGATAGGGCCAGTGAGATGGTCTAGGGGGTGAGGGCGCTGGCAATAAGAGCCTGACAAGCTGGATTTGATCCCAGAGCCAACAGTGGGATCCCAGAACCAACTTCCAAGAGTTGTCCCTTGATCTCCACACATACACCATAGCAGGAGCATGCCTGCACTTATAATCATAGCACACGGACAGACAGACAGACATGCACACATGCACGCACACAAATAAAAATGTTAAAACATGGGTAAAATAGACTATGCAACTAACCAAATGTTAGCTGGGATGTGGAGAAAGTAGCCGAGCCATTCCTAGCTCCCTGGTGAGAATGATAATCCCTCTGGAAAACAGCTTGGCAGAGGGTTGTTGGGGTTTTTCTTTTTCTTTCTTGGCAGGTTGTTAAAACCAAGCGTGCATATACCACACAACCCACAATTACACTCTTGGGCTTTTATCCCAGAAAAACTAAAACTTATGTTGATAAAAGAATCTATACAAGAGTGTTCTTCTCAGCTCTACTTATAATATTCCAAAGCTAGAAACTGCCCAAATGTCCTTCAGCAAATGATTAAAAAAACAACAACCCCGTGGTACTCCTATACTGCTTAGGAATGAAAAGGAATAAATTAAGCCAGGCCGCCTGGCCATGGCTATAACTCCAGAGCCCTGGAGGCTCAGGGAGAACTCAGGACTCAAGGCCATCTTGGGCTACAGAGCAAGATGCTGTAAGAAAACTGAGATAGCTGGTTGGGGGGGACACTGCCAACAGTCCAAATGCTGTACGCTGAGTTTGAGAACAGCCTGGGTAACATGAGACCTTGTCTCAAAAAATAAAAGGGCCTGGAGAGATGGCTCCGAAATTGGGAGCAGTGCTGTTCTTACAGAGGACCCAGGTTCAGTTCCCAGCACTCACATGGTGGCTCACTACTTTGTGTAACTCCTGTTCCAGGGCATCCAACACCCATTTTTGGCTTCCCAGGTACCAGACATATATATGGTGCACACACACACATATGCAGGCAAACACTCCAAAACATTAAAAAAAAATTTGTTTTTAAAAAAGAAGGAGCCAGGTGGTGGTAGAGCATGCCTTTAAGTCCCTGCACTCAGGAGGCAGAGGCAGGCTGATCTCTGAGTTTGAGGCCAGCCTGGTCTTCATAGTTCCAGGACAGCCAGGTCTAAAGAGAAACCCTATTTTGAAAATCCTTTAAAAAAAAAAAAATCTGGGGCTGGAGAGATGGCTCAGCGGTTAAGAGCACTGGCTGTTCTTCCAGAAGACCCATGTTCATGTCACAGCGTCCACACAGCAGCTCTCAAGCATCTGTAACTCCAGTTCCAGGAGATCCAATGCCCTCTTCTGGCCTCCATGGATACCAGGTACACATATGGTACACAAACACACATGTAGGCAAAACACCCATATATAAAAAGGACCTCAGAAAACTTCCTTACAAAATGAAAATGGCTGGGCAGTGGTGGCGCATGCCTTTAATCCCAGCACTTGGGTGACAAAGGGAGGCGGGTTTCTGAGTTTGAGGCCAGCCTGGTCTCCAAAGTGAGTTCCAGGACAGCCAGGGCTACACAGAGAAACCCTGTCTCAAAAAACAAAACAAAACAAAATGAAAATGCTTCCACAACCTGACACATGTACCAACTGCCACAGTGTATGATGGCCCAAGGCCAGTCCTCTTCCCATCTCCATGCAATGGGCATGGCCCTGGCGCGAGCATGGGCAGCAGCGACTGGCTCTGTCAGCAGCCTGAGGTACAGGGATGGGGAAGAGGACCTTTCTTTTGCATCCATTTTCTGATTTGATCACAATGTCTCTGAGCACCTGGGAGCAAGCCAGGCAGAGTCTGTCCTTTTATCAGATACTGGTCATCCACACTGTCTTTCCTATGTGACCTGGGCACATTTTTCTTCCTGAAGAATCAGTCTATTTCATCTCAGCTACCAAGTTTGCAAAAATAGAATAGTGATCCATGGTATTCAAGAGCTTTAAAAAATTTATATTTCATTTCTTATTATTTTATTTTAGGGGGTGCAGGATGAGTTTCCCATTAGATCAAAGGAAAACCTTCAGGAGGTGGTTCTACTTCATGTGAGTCCCAGGAATCAAATTAAGTTGTCAGATTTAATGGCAGGCAACTTTACCTGCTGAAGCACCTCACAAGCCACACAGAGAGACCCTGTCTCAAAACCAAAGAAACAAACAAGCTCTTCCTGTCCTGGAACTTACTACGTAGAACAGGCTGGCCTCTAACTCACACAGATCCTCCTGCCTTTGCCTTCTGAGTGCTGACACTCCTCAAGGTCTTTGAATGTACACAAGACATTAAACATAACCTGTGTCATTTCTAGTATGACAAAGTCTTTGTAGGTGACCCTGGATAGAGGCTTAGTGATTTGATTCATCTTTGCAGAGAACCAGCTTTTCTCTTTTGATTTCCCATTTTCAATTTCACTGAGTTCTGCTTGTTTGTTTTAAGATGCAGCCCAGGCTGGCTTCAAATCAGGGCATTAGTCTCTCAGTGTACTGCCACATCCAGGTCAAAGTATATTTAAGAAAAAAAAAATTAGGCTGGAGAGATGACTCAGCACTTGCTGTTTTTGCAGAGGACAGAGTTCGATTCCCAGCACCCACATAGGGCAGCGGCACACAACTCCAGCTCGAGATAACACCCTCTTCTGGCCTCTATGCACACCCACACACAGGTACACACCCTACACAGAGGCACACACATAAATAATAAAGTCTGTATACCATCCAGGTGATACATATCTGTAATCTCAGAACCTGGAACAATGGAAGACCATCAGGAGTTCAATCCAAGCCTCAGCTACATAGCAAACTCAAGGCCTGCCTGAAAAAGATGAAACCTGTCCCAACCACCACCACCACCACCACCACCACCACCAAGAAGATCGTTGCCCCAAAGAGCAGCAGACACATTGATGTGGGGAACCCTTGGATTCCAGCTGTGGTTTGGTTTACAAATAGGGAAAACTGTGCAGGGTGGTACTGACACATGCTTTTAAAGCCAGAACACAGGAGAAAAAGGCAAGTAGGTCTCTACGATTTCAAGGCCAGCCTGGTCTACAGAGTAAGGTGTACAAGGGTATACAGGGAAACCCTGTCCCAAAAAACACCCCCCCCCCTCGCCGTGGGCAAATTCAGGGACAAATGACACAGACACAAGGCCACATGGGAACTGGAGATTCTTAAGACCTTAAACACAGATGCCAACCAAAAGATACCCCACTGGCCCCATCCATCTCCGGAAAGCCTTTACCTGGCTATTAATGTTATTGTTCTCTCCAAACAGCAGGAGCCCCCCGATGAAGGCAGCCAGGAAAGAGTGCATCTGGTGGGTCTCGCCTTGCACATGGGACTGTAGGGCATGGAGACTCTTATAGGCAAACACAAAGCAGGCTAGGTTCCGAGAGTGGATGTACGTGGCTTTCAGAATGGCCTGAAGCTTCTCTCTGAGACTGCACAAACAGAAAGCCCCCATGAGTGCAGGCCCAGCTGGTCCAGGCAGGTTTCTCGGATGTACACACAGATCTGAACTAGGCCAGGGTGCTCCAGGTCCTCAGGGCATAGATAGCTCTCTCTGCAGACTGGAGTCACTCCCTGACACCTCGAGTTAGTGAGTACCTGCCCTTCCCCTTCCTCACCTGTCCTGCATGGCTCTCAGCACCACTTAGCATGTGTAAGCTGCTTTATGAAGCTCTCCTGTCCTCAGTATAAGACCCTGCAGAGCAGAGTCCAGATTCTGTTTGTTTGTCTTAAGGGCACAGAACTGAATCTGGCACACAGTAGGTGCTCAACAAATGGAAGAGGTAAGTGAACAAATGAGCACCTACTACGAGCAGGATCTGCAGATTGAATCCTGAGAAAGGACTTGACAACAGGCTGTCTTGGAATCTGCTGGGCAGGAAGGAATCGGTGAGAAGAGCATCCTGCTTTCTAGGCAGAAGACTCAGTACACAAAGGCCCCAAGGACAGACACAGAGGATGGGAGCGAAGCAACGGAGAGAGGCCAGTGTGGTATGAACAGGGGCTGGGTGTGGAGAAGGGGGAGTGAGGTCAGCCAACTGCAACTGCTCCTCCTTTTGATACAAAGAACTAATTTCAACCCATCTTCTTTTTAAAGGGTGTGTGTGAAAGGGGGTGTCTTGCTCGCATGTGAGTACCTACAGAGACCAGAAGAGGGCACCAGATTCTCTGGACCCAGAGTTACAGGGAATTGTGAGCTGAAGGTGTGTGGGGTGCCAGGAACCAGATCCCAGTCCTCTATAAGATCAACAGACATTCGCAATGGCCAAGCCATCTCTACAGTCCCACTAGAGGGCAGCAAAGACAACCCAGGGAGAGAGCAGAGTGTACGGCCCAATTCTAGACAAGGACATGGTGGAAATCTGTCAGGTGACTGGGAAAAGCCAGCAGCAGCTGGTTCTTGGCTCTTGAGGACATGGGACCCATGAGTACTTTTGTTTGTTTATGGGCTAGCTGGTTGATGTTTTGAGACAGGGTCTCTTTATGTAGCCCTGGCTGTCCCAAAACTCACTACACAGAACAGTCTGTTTGGAACTCAGAGATCCGCCTGCCTCTGCCTTCCAAGTGCCGGGATTAAAGGAGCATGCCACCATGTCCAGCTATGAATGCCATTTTTAAAGCAAGAAAGTTGGATTTCAGCTGGGCATGGTGACACATCCCTGTAATCCTGCGTGAAACAGGAAGATTGGGAGTTGAGGGCCAGCCTGAGCTATGGAGCAAGACCCTGTCTTAAAAACCAAATCAAAGGGTTGGCCAGATGGCTCAGCAGGTAAGAGCACTGATTGTTCTTCTGAAGGTCCTGAGTTCAAATCCCAACAACCACATGGTGGCTCACAACCATCTGTAATGGGATCTGATGCCTCTTTGTGTGTGTCTGAAGACAGCTACAGTGTACTCATATATACATTAAATAAATAAATAAATAAATAAATCTTTAAGGTACAAACAAACAAATGAAAAAGTAAGGCCAGACAGTGTGTTGCTTGCCTTTAATCCCAGCACTTGAGAGGGCAGAGATATGTGGACCTCTGTGTGAGGCCATCCTGGTCTGTACAGTGAGACTCTGCCTCCAAATCCAAAACCAACCAAACCAACCCTGAAAAAAAGAAGTAGCTGGCAGTGATCTTCCCTTGAAAATGTCTCGGGGCCTGACTGTTGTCTTCCCAGCCTCCACCCGGCTCTGGGCTGCCACATTCCATGGCTTCTGCTTTTGTGTGGTTCCTTCTTCTCTCTCCAAGCTGGTCTCAACCAGGCAGTAAATGTCTCCATGCTGTTACACATTTGGAAGCCACGAAAACTCATTTTCCCAGCTATTTGGGAGGCTGAGGTGGGACTTGAGCCTTGAACTGGGAGGGCAGGCTGATAACAAAGCAAGACTCCATCTCAAGGAGCAAAAAGGAATTGACACATGGGATGCTTCCCACAAGGGGCTGGCAAGGTGGCTCAGAGGTTAAGAGCGCATACTGCTCTCACAGAGGACCCGAGTTCGGTTCCCAGCACTCATGGCAGGGTTCAGCCCCAAGGGGCACCTGCATTCACGTGCACATATTCAGAGATATATAATTAAAAATAAAAATAAATCTTAAAAAAAAAAGCAACCTGCAGGAAGTCAAACAGTGGCATGCCCCTGCTCCAGTGTCAGTTTTCTGTCCTCACTTAAAACCAAGCTCCTTTTTCAGGCCTAGGCCTGGCCTGGTTCCCGCTGTGACCCTCGGATAGCCTCTCCCTTTCAACTATTTGCTGGCTGACTTCTCTGCTGACTTCAGGCAGGCATGTGCCCACCGCCCCTGGCCTCCTGCTCTGCTACCTCCTGCAGGAGGATGAATCTGAGTAGGGCGGGGACCCATGTCTGCTTCGCTTACGGCTCTCTCCTCAGCAGCCCAAACGATGTCCAGCTCATAACAGGCATTCCCTACATACCTGGGGACCGAATGAATAAGTTCAGGTTTTACAAAATGATTTGGGCCAGGCATGGTGGCACATACCAGGAACGCAGACCTCTGTGAGTTCAAGGCCAGCCTGGTCTATAAAATGAATTCCAGGACAGCCAGGGCTACATAGAGAAACCCTGTCTTGAAAAACAAAAACCAACCAACCAACCAACTAACCAACAAAAACGATGTGGGACCTTGTCTCAAAAGCAAAACTGAATAAAACAAAAAGACCTGGAGGGACTGGGGCTATAGCTCAGATGTGCAAGTGGGGGAAGGAGAAGGGGAGGAGGGAGAAAGGGAAAGATGAGACTGGGAGGGCAAAAAGCCCTGACAAAGATAAGTAAGATAAAAAGAAAATGTCAAAACAGAAAACTTGCAACTTAGACTTAACCCACCCTCTGAGTAATGATTTATTTTGGATATATTTATTTTCTATTTTATGTGTACAAGTGTTTTGCCTGCATGTTTGTATATCACATGAGGTGCCTGTAGACCTCAGAAGAAGGTGTAGGAGTCCTTGGGACTGGAGTGACAGATGACTGGGAACCACCACGTGAGTGCTAAGAGCTAAATTCAGGGGGCCTGGAGAGATGGCTTAGCGGTTAAGAGCACTGACTGCTCTTCTGAAGGTCCTGAGGGCTCACAACCATCCGTAATGAGATCTGACACGCTCTTCTGGTGTGTCTGAAGACAGCTACAGTGTACCTATAAATAATAAATAAATAAATTTTTAAAAGAAAAAAAAAACAATTAAACTCAAGTCTTCCGAAAAACCAAGTGCTTGTAAGCAATGGCGCCATCGCTCCAATCCCTAGGTAGGATTCTTAGGATTCTTGTAAGCTGCAGGTGTGTCTAAAGCCACAAAACCTGAACTGCGGTGAATCCTCTGAGTAAGGCCATGAAAGAGGAGCTATAGAAACTCAGAAGAAGGCGGGGACACTGAAGCTGGTGAGGGGAGAACAGAAAGTGATTTCCAGAGGTCTGGACAGGTCTCCAAGAAGAAAATAAAGGCTTGCTAGAGGAAGGCAGTATTCCTGGAAATGAGCATGCACAGGCAAATGTGTGGGAGTGGAAGTGCCAAATCACGTGCCTGGAACAGAGCCTGTGTGCCAAGGAAGCCCACATGGGACGTTGCAGGATATGGCTGTGGCCAGACCTGACAGCTGGATAGTGAGGAGCCACAGGCATTTTTCAAGTAGGGGACATAGAATCAGAGTTGGCTTTTAGGAAGAATAGGGGCACAGGAAAGCTAGTCCCAGCTAAGAAAACACCATAGCCATGCCGGCCTAAGGGCTGGGCACGTTCTCTTCCCAGTGGTAAGCAGAGAGGTAGGTACCTGCCGCTCCTGAAGAGAAAGGTCATCACCAGTGCATGAGGGGCCCGGATTTTGACTCCATAGCTGCAGAAACAGAAGAAAACAGTCACTGAACCACTGCTGTAGAAGGTTGCAGGTTCTCCCTTGGACCCCTGGTCCTCTCCCCACCCCCAGTTCAGATACCCCATGGGAGAGGAAATAATGTTGGCTCTCCATTTATATCTGGACTCAAGTTCTAGACCTTCCTGGTACAGTGACCTTTGGCTTATCTTTACCTTCTCCGAGCCTCGGTTTCCCCCAACTAAAAAGGAATGCAAAACCTTAAAGGGATGGGTATAATTCTAACATGAGAGAAAATGAAGTATGCAAAAGATGGTCACCATTCCTGCTCACCTGGCTTTGCAGAGACACACCCTCAGCTCCTTTGTGTAACTATAGCCAGGTCCATCTTTTATTAATTTCAAGTTTGATTTATTATTGTTCTTACTAATACTGCTTTTATTACATTCATTCGTTGACACAGAAATCTTTCTATGTAGCACTAGCTGGGCTGGAACTCAACGTGTACACCAAGCCAGCCTCAAGCTCAGAGAGGCGGATCGTGGTGGTACACACCTTGGATCCCAATGGGGTCTCTCTGAGTTTAAGACCAGCCTGGTCTGCATAGTCAGTCTTGAAGCCTTGACTTCCAGAGAAGTCAGGGCTACAAAGTGAGACCCTGTCTCAAAAACAGACCATCATCACCAAAAACAACAAGAACAACAAGAACAAGAACAACCACCACCTCTCAGGAAGGCCTGGAGACATGGTGCACATCTTTAGTCCCAACACTTGGGTAGCAGAGGCAGACTCCTGCAGGTTCAGATCTCTCCCAGTTCAAAGCCAGCCTGCTCTACAAAGGAAGTCCCAGAATAGCCAAGACTGTTATATACAGAAACCCTGTCTTGAGAAACAAAAAACAATACAAAACAAAAAACCTCATAGTGACTTGTCTGCCTATACCTTCTGAGTGCCGGAATTAAAGGTGAATGCCACCATACCAAGAACTTTATTTTTAGTTTTTTATTATTATTGTTGTTGTTGTTTTGATAAATTAAAAATGTATTTTTGTGTGTACGTGTGGTCATGTATGCTGGTTTTTACATTAACTTGACACAAGTGATAGTAATTTGAAAGACAGGATCCTCAATGAGAAAACACCTTCATATGATCAGGCTGTGGGCCAGCAAACCTATGGGGCATTTTCTTAATTAGTGAGTGATGGGGGAGGGCCCAGGCCATGGGTAATGATGATCCTGGTTTCTATAAGAAAGCAGGCTGAGCAAGCCATGAGAAGCAAGCCAGCGGCACCCCTGCAGGCTTCTGCATCCGCTCCTGCCTCCAGGTTTCTGCTTGGTTTCAGTTCCTGCCTTGGCTTCCTTCAGTGGACTGTAACTTAGGCTATGAAAACCAAATAAACCCTTTCTAAGTTGCCTTTGGTCATGGTGTTTCATCACAGCAGCAGTAACCCTAAGATACACTTTCACCCTTATTGCTACAGCTGAGTCTAGCCTTATGAGTCCTAAACTCCCTTGACGGTCCAGGGGGACAATGGTTGTAAGCCACATACTGTTGCTACCTGAATATATAGGAATATTCACTGTAGGCTTCAAAACAGAGGAGCTCCAGCACTTGGGAGGCAGAGGCAGGTAGATCTCTGAGTTTGAGGCCAGCCTGGTCTACAGAGCAAGTTTCAGGATAGCCAGGGCTACACAGGAAACCCTGTCTCAAAAAAAAAGCAGGCAGTGGCAGGGGGGTAGGGGTGGGGCTAGGGAGGGACTCCACCGACACACACCTTTAGCCTGGTACTTACACGAAAGAGCAAATGGCTGGAATCAGGCATGGGGTAGATGGCTCAGGAGGTAAAGTGCTTGCACAGTAAGCATGAGGACCCAATAGCAGTGGACCCCAGACCAGACCATGGGGACAGAGGTGGCCAGGCCTGGCCAATGGATGAGCTCCAGGCTCAGCGACAGACACTGCCACAAAAGCCAATTCAGAACGTGATGGAGGACGAGAACTAATGTCAACCTCTGGCCTCAACCCTGATCCCGTGAGTCCACATGAGCACGTACGTGAGAGAGGTACAGAGAGTGAGGGTCGGAGAATGGGTTTCCCTCTCTGTTTTCATCTTACACGTGAGGAACGAGGGCCAGAAGAGACTGAGAGGAAACCCAGCTGAGTGTGGTGGTGCATGCCTTTAGGCCTTTAACCCCAGCACTTGGAGGCAGAGGCAGGCAGATCTGTGCACGTTCAAAGCCAGCCTGGTCTACACGGAATTCCAGATCAGCCAGGGCTACATAAAGAGACTCTGACTCAAAAAATCCTCTAGATTGGAACTGAGAAATTATTATACTACAAGGCAAATAAAGGAATCTTTATTTATCTTCCCCCTCTGCCTGGCAACCACTGAGATGGCTCAGTGGGTAAGAACTGTTGCCCTTGCAGAGGACTTGAGTTCAGTGCTCAGCACCACACGGTAGGTTACGACCATCTATATCTGCAGGGGATCTCACATGCTCTTCTGACTTCACATGGCACACGAGCACACATGTACGCAAAGCATTCACACACACACAAAATATATCGTAGAAACTAATTAATTGGGGGAGTGGGTGGGTAGGGGAGTGGGGGTGGGTGGCTATGGGGGACTTTTGGTATAGCATTGGAAATGTAAATGAGCTAAATACCTAATAAAAATGGAAAAAAAAAGAAACTAATTAATTTAACGGTTTTTAAAAAGAGAAAACCGAGGCCAGAAGAGATGAAGAATCACTCAATATTCAGACTAAAGCCTTAGGATTTGAGCCAGAGGACATGACCACAGAAAGTGTCATGGCTGACAAGGTTCCCCGAGGAGGATCCAGGGAGAGCAGAAACTGGAGGAGATGTACAAAGCCCTCATGGGGGAGATGCCTGCTGCCTCTGGGGTTTACAAGAGCAACGTGGAAAAGTGTGAGCAGTGTAGCAAAGACGGTAAGGTGAGGATGGTACTCTATAAGTTAACATTTCCAAAGAAAAACCATTAAAGTGGGGGGTTAGATGTGTTTGTGTGTGCATACAACACTCTGGAGGAAGACACAAGAGACTCACACAGGGTCCATCTCTACAGAGGGACTGAGGTCAGAGAACATTTAACTTTTCTTTAGAGTTGGGACGGAACTCGGGGCCTCTTGCCTGCTAAGTGAGTGCCCTTGACTTTTGTGAATGAGTTGCCTAACTTTTAAAAGATGAAAGGAAAGGGAAAATGTAAAGGTAACAACTTTAAATGCTGTTTTTGTTGCAGAAGGCAGCAGGATGCTTTTTTTTATCTTCTCCTCTGCCTGGCAGTGGGCAGGAAGTTCCCATCTCTGTCCCTGTGGCCGTTCTGCCCCCAGCACCTTCAAAACCTTATCTTCTTCTCCTACACAGAGGCTTTAAGCCTCCGGCCGGCCGGCAGCCAGAACCTTCCTTTTATGCCGGTGACATACAGCCTGTCCTCAAGTCCCTGACAAGCCCCTTCTTGGAATCCTCAAATTCAGATGAGATGTGTTACATCATACCTGTGGTATCAGAAACTGTTTGGCTGAGACAGGAGGACCTTGGCTTTCAGGTTAACCTACGCTACACAGTGATACCCTGGTTGGTTGTTGGTTTGTTTGTTTGGTTAGTTGGTTTGGTTTTTTGTTTTGTTTTGTTTTGTTTTTAATTAAGGTAGAGGTTAGAATGATGTCTAGGTCAGTAAAGTGTTTGCCTTAGAAGTGTGAAGGCCTGAATTTGGAAACCCTGGAACCCTCGTAAAAAGCAAGGCATAGTGCTGGGGACCTGTATCCAAAGGAACGGTGAGATGAAAGGTGGAGAATCTTGGAGGTGGATGGCCAACTAGCCATCTGGTGACATTCCAGGCCAGTGAGACCCTTTCTCAAACAAAAAGTGGAGGAAATGACAGTGAGACAGTCCTTGGACCTTCACATGTGCAGGCACACTGTACGTGAGGGCAAGCCACATGTGTGAACGAGTCGGTGCAAATTAAGTGTTCACAAAGGGGTGGTGAGATGGCTCAGCGGGTAAATAAATCTTTGGGCTGGAGCAAGCAGAGTTGACGAGTGAGCAGAGGTCCTAAAAAAATTCAATTCTTAACAACTACATGAAGGCTCATAACCATCTGTACAGCTACAGTGTACTCACGTACATTAAATAAATAAATAAATCTTTTTTTTTTTTAAAAGTGTTCACAAAGTTCAAACATCCCAGTCATCCTGGTTGGCCTCTTTAAACTGACCACAACTCTTCATAAACACAACACTTTTCTCTCACCTCCAGGCCTTTGTTGAAAGCCTTCCCATGCCTAGAATGCCATTTTCTCCCTGGAAAACTCCAATTTGGCTTCCAGAACGTCACCACCACCTCCCCTAAAAAGCATTGCTGAATACTACTTTGCATGGTGTGGTATTTGTTTGTTTCTTGGGGGTTTGTTTTTTGCTTTGCTTTGTTTTCTGTTATAGAGTCTTGCTACTCAGCCCAGGCTCTCCTCAAACTCTCAATCCACTTGCCTCCAAAGCTTTATGATTACAAGTGTGCACTGCCAGAAGCTGGAGAGATGGCTCCGTGGGTAAGAGCACTGACTGCGCTTCCAAAGGTCCGAAGTTCAAATCCCAGCAACCACATGGTGGCTCACAACCATCCGTAACGAGATCTGATGCCCTCTTCTGGTGCATCTGAAAACAGCTACAGTGTACTGACATATAATAATAAATAAATCCTTTTGTGTGTGTGGGGGGGGGGGTTGTTTTGTTTTGTTTTGTTTTCGAGACAGGGTTTCTCTGTGTAGCCCTGGCTGTCCTGGAACTCACTTTGTAGACCAGACTGGCCTCAAACTCAAAAATCCGCCTGCCTCTGTCTCTGCCTCCCAAGGGCTGGGATTAAAGGAGTACACCACCACCGCCCGGCCAATAAATAAATCTTTAAAAACAAAACAAAAACAAGTGTGCACTGCCATGCTCAGCCTTGTCACACTAGCTTGTGAGACTTCCCCTTGGATGTATGGTCCTTGTAAGAGAGTCAGAGCATTGGTCCCACTCACAAGTATTGAGATCCCCGCCTTGGGGACCCAGGATTGGCTGAGTTTATAGTTTTAATTTTATGGAGGAGGAAACCAAAACCAGAAGAGACAAAGAATAATCCAGCTTTTATAACGAAAGCATTGGGATTAGAGCCCAAGCACTTGACCCTTAGAAAGTGTCTGTACTGTCTGGGAAGGTTCACCGAGAACAGGAAGACACAGTGTCATAGGGTTAGCTGTACAAAGACCATATTGAGCAACGCTTGGCACAGGGGCCAGCTCCTGCTTTGTACAGTGCATACCTGGTAAAGAGGCTACTAATGTTACCTTAGGGTTCATCCCATCCTGGTCAAAGTGTCCTATATGACCTGGCCAGATTCAGTAGGACCCAATTTCTACCTGACTCTGTATGCATTTTGAGTTTGAATCCTGACTGTAATGCTGACATGATGTGACCAGGAGAGCTCGACAGACCTCCCCCATAAATCACATTCCACCCATCTGCGAGGCAGAGACAAGAGTGATTCCTAGTTTTCAAATATCCATAAAGGAGAATTTGAATGCCTATAACAGCGAGTACCAGAACACACAGAGGACAATCTAGATAAAGATGTCCATCCTTGTGAAGTTCTTTTTGTGGCTGTTGTTGAGGCGGGGTCTCACAATGTAGCACAGGATGACCCAGCATCTTCAGTGTTGAGGATGTACACCACCCTAGACTGATGGAGCTTGCTTTCTTTCTTTCTTTCTTTCTTTCTTTCTTTCTTTTTTTCCCGAGACAGGGTTTCTCTGTACAGTCCTGGCTGTCCTGGAACTCACTTTGTAGACCAGGCTGGCCTTGAATTTAGAAATCGGCCTGCCTCTGCCTCCCAAGTGCTGGGATTAAAGGTGTGCACCACCACGCCCGGCTGAAGCACAAGCACACTTACTTTCTTTCTTCCTTCCTTCCTTCCTTCCTTCCTTCCTTCCTTCCTTTCTTTCTTTTTTTAAATAAATCTTTTTTTTTTAAAGATTTATTTATTTATTATATGTAAGTACACTGTAGCTGTCTTCAGACACTCCAGAAGAGGGCGTCAGATCTCATTACAGATGGTTGTGAGCCACCATGTGGTTGCTGGGATTTGAACTCTGGAAGAGCAGTCTGGGTGCTCTTACCCACTGAGCCATCTCACCAGCCCTGGAGCACACTTTCTAATGAGAGACATGGACCAGGAAAAAGATCATCCAGTGTCTGATGACAGGTACTATAGAGAAAGAGGGTGAGGAACAGGAAGCAGTGATCTGAAAAGGGTTCGTGAGCCAGGCAGACAGCGTACCTGTACCAACATCCGTCAGCGGACAGACAGACACACACCAGGGACTGTACTCTCCATTTCACACATCGCCTCAATCCTCAAACAGTATAGAAGTGCTCTGGGGGACCCATTTTCTAGAAAGTGAGACCCAGAAAGCCAAAATGGTTTGTTCGAGATCAAGATCATGGTAGCTGACACCAGGTTTTTTTAAGTCCTGGCAGTTGACATACTCACCACCATGCCACACACTGCTACCAGCTCCTAGAGATAGAGACTTTGGTTTCTTCTCTGAGAGTCACTGCTCACGCAGTGAGAGCAGCCCCTCACTAACTGCTAAGGGATGAGGGTTAACGAGGCTGGAACTCCCATCTGGGCACCAGTCAAGCAAAACGACCCCAAGATCTCCTCTCCTACCTAGGAGGGAAGGAGAGCAATTTACCTAGCAAACATTAGCTACTTTTTCTTACATACAATCACTGTCACTTCTCACGAGACCCCAGTGAAAATGAAGGGTGAGGTGAAGTCACATATAGATGTGAACCTGTTAGGAACTTTACTGAGGGAACCTATGAGGCAGTAGGTGACCACTTGCTTGCTAAAGGACAAAGTCCAGTTTCTTTTGTGTATACAGAGCCACAGAAGCCAAGTAGGCCAAAGGGGACAAGGTAAGATGAGATGAATTAGACCCAATGAGGGGATACAGGTGCTGAGGAGGCAACTAAGCCAAGAGTGCCAGGTTGGAAAGGACAGAGGACCTAGAAGCAAGACAGAGGAAGCCCCAGTTTAGGACTGGTAAGGTGACTGGAACCCTGAAACCTACGTCTGCTGCACCAACGGGGCACTGAAATATACAGACATCTGAGGCCTAGAGAGAGCACAGCTCAGGGGCCCCGGGCCTCGAACTCGCGACCCCAGTTAGGCCCGTCCTTTAGCTCCAGCCGCACTCTGCGGCCCTACTCACACAGCCCCGTTCCGGAAGCCCTTTATCACGGCCAGCGCAGCGTGGTAGCGGCGCTGGCGCAGCAGCTTGTTGACGGCCTGGAGAAGAGCCTGTAGCTGCGGTGGGGCGGCCATAGCACCGGAGCACTCGGTCAAGGGTCCTGGCTGGCCAAGAACTGACAGCCCTGGGCTCTGGCTACACAGCTCTCCGCACTGGAGAGCCCCGCCCTGCCGTTGTGTCCATAGGCTGAGTCTGCCGTCAATCATAGAAGAGAGCCAGTCATAGAGCTCATTTGTCTGCAATGGGCTGAGAAGTGCTTACTCTTCGAAATATCTGTCTGATTGGAAGAGAAAGGAGAGTCGGTAACCAATCACCATGACTCAGAAGGTCTCACGCAGGATTTGCCCAATGAGAAGGCAGTTTTCTTAGGGAGAAGTTTGTTTAATTGTGGGCTTGGGAGGGGTTTGCTGTTCTCTTTCGAGTTGGAATGGGTGGTGTTTGGAAGTGACGTTGGACTTGTCACTTGTCACACTTGATAATTTCGATTGCCTAGCGAGTATCACAGCTAACTTCTCAGGACAGAAATTGCATGCCACTCTTGTCGTTTGGTGCTTTAAGACAGAATCTCTTATAGCCCAGGCTAGTCTTAAACTAGGATCCCCTTGCCTCCACCTCCCACATGCTGGGTACCTTTTTCTACTTATTTTTAAAATACAAACTCCCAGGCACCCCCAGGAGCAGACCTACTTACGTGACTGCCAGTCTTTGCCTCCCGTTTCACATCTGCTCTTCTCTCTAGTCTACTGACTTAGTTTCCATTCCTTGAGTATGCCAAGAACCCCTCAGCTTCAAAGGAGTTACATCTGATATTTCCCTTTTTGAAGCACATTCTTTGTACTTCCGATGACTGACTTCTCGGTATGCAGGTGTTGGCTCGGGTGGCACCACCTACTCAGGGGAGCCTGCAGGATATCCCACCGGCTGTAGCACTGGTTGCTCTGACTTACTAGTCCAAGTTTTCTGTCGTTTTGTTTTGTTTTTCCCTATTGAACTCTTTATACATTGTAATTGTTATTACTTACTACTTGCTCAATGTCAATCTTCACGTGGACTATTGGGTTCTTGGAGCCAGAAAGCTGTTTGTCTTATTTTCTGCTGTAACCCCAGTACCCAACACAAGTGTACAGAAGCAGTAAAGATAACAAAGTACCACTGCCAGAATATTGCACAAAACATATGATCACAGCCCTGACTTGAAGACAAGAAAGATGGGCAGAAAGAATGGAGCCAGGTTTGGCCAAGTGTCTTCACATCAAGTTCTGTCAAGACCTGGGACACCTGATGACGACTGAGGCCCGTACAGCAATGTGTCTGTCCTGGCACTTGTATATCCAAGGCCCCACTCACCAAGACCACTGTCGATTATGGTCATAGCATGGGTAAATCTTCATGGATTCCTGTTAATAGATAGCTAATAAGCCCAATATGTTTAGTTATACAATCCTCTTATAAACTCAGAGATGCTTAAAAGTGTGAGGAATGAAAAAGTGTGAGTGAAAGTTGGTAGCTAGTTAACAAGAAGACTCTGATACTGGTAACTAGATAGTTAACAAGAGGGCTCAGTTACTGGTAACTAGATAGTTAACAAAAGGGCTCAGATACTGGCGAAACAAAGCCACTCATGACAGAGAACCTTGGCAAATATTGACCCTGTGAATTTCAATTTGTCAACCACACAGGGCATGCGATGCAAGAGTAAAAGTCCAGGAGGCTTAGAGCAGACCCTCTGAGTCAATCAGAGATGGCCCCCTAGGGAAACGACAACAATAACAACCAAAAGGGTTTCACCTCCCAGGCTAATGTGACAGAAATCATTGTATAACCATTACCCCAAGGAACGCCAGAAAAAGGCTGCTTCAGAGTCAAACACAGCAGTTGAAGAAAAAGGAAAGGGGGATTCTTTTTTAAAGCTCTTTCTTGGACAGTGTGGCTGATAAGACTTTCTGCACCCTGAAGAGTGGGGTTCAGTATGTCAGAAATCTTAAGCTATGCCAGCTGTGGGGGTGCACATCTGTAATCTCAGTCCTGGTGAAGCAGAGGCTGAAAGATCATGGACTTCAGTCCAGCCTGGGCTATCCTAAAGACCCTAGTGAGGCATTTGCCACCACGCCCACCTTGTTCTTTTTTAAAATTTTTATTTTCAGTGTTGTTAAGTGTGTCTGTTTAGATGGTGGTGATCAGGGATGCTGGAGTCATTTGCGAGCCACCCAACCTGGATACTAAGAACCAGACTCAGGTTCTGAGCAGGTGCAGTCTATGCTCCTAACTGCTGAGCCTTTGATCTTCTCCAGTCCCTGGAAATCTTTTCCTCAGTATAAAAATAAGGAAGACTCCTCAAGCTATGCATGGTAGATAATTGATGCCCCCACACCCTTGTGTCGGACTTAGGGGTGGAGATTTGGCTAAAGTGACAGCGTTCACCTTGACAGCTTGAGAGCCTGAGTTGGGATTCCTGGAACCCCCCCCAAAAGTGCTTGTTGGGGTGTGTGACAGCCTAGTGCTCGCTATGAATAGGCTCACTCAGGAGGAGGAGCTTCAGGCTAGCCAAGGCTACACAATGACACCTTGTCTCAAAGCACGGTGGAAAACAGCACATCTGCTTTAGGATCCTGGGATCCAGAGACCCCACAATAGAATCCACAGGTGGATGACCGGCCTGTCATCAAAGATAAGAGGATTCCAGTGAGATGCTAAAAAAAAATCAGTAGATCAACACAGATGATAAAGATTGTAATTCAGGCACAGACTTTTTTTTAAAAAAATTTTAAAGGTATATTTATTATATGTAAGTACACTAGCTGTCTTCAGACACGCCAGAAGAGGGTGTCAGATCTCATTACAGATAGTTGTGAGCCACCATGTGGTTGCTGGGAATTGAACTCAGGACCTTCAGAAGAGCAGTCAGTACTATTAACCGCGGAGCCATCTCTCCAGCTCCTGGCACAGACTTTTAAGAAATAATGTTGAACACAAAATTGAAAGCTATCTCTGAGAACTGAACTTGTGTCCTCTGCAACAGCCATCTCTTCAGCCCCAGGATTTTTTTTTTTTTTAATGTGAGACAGGGTTTATCTATATAACCCTAGCTGTCCTAGAACTCCATCTGTCAAGCAGGCTGGCCTCAAACTCAGAGGTTCATTTGCCTCTTCCTCCAGATTACTGGCATTAAAGGTGTGTGCTACCACCACGCAGCCCCAGGGATAATTCTTAATATATCAAATTAGTAATCCTAGCGCTTGAGAGGCAGAAGCTGGAGGACCAGGAGTTCAAAGTCACGCTCAGCTTCAGTGACTTTGAGGCTGTCTAGGCTACATGGGACCCTGTCACAATCTCTTGTTCCCTTTCAGTTCTCACCGGTATGTGTGGCTGCGTGTGAGGAGGGGGGAGGGAGGGGGAGAGAGGGAGAGAAAATTTTGGAAAAGAACTAAGCAAAGCTACTAGAAATGTCACCTACAACTACACAGAGAATCAGTCCCTGAGTTGTGACATGTGGCCCAGCATTGGGAGTGTTTGGAAACAATTGGGTTTGGCAAAAGTCTTCATGTATGCGATCTCTTGGTAAGCCCTTTCTTAGGGATGAGTCAGTTTCTACCTTTCTGAGCCTCCCATGGTGCCAAAGGGAAAAATGTTGCCACACACAAACATGTATTACCTAGTGACCCATTTTCATTTTTTTTGCACAACTCTAAGCTCCTCAGGGCAAATCTGTTTACTTACCTTGACCCAGAAATATAAAATTTACTAAGGGTGCATCTAAAGAGTGCTAACTGGCTTCCTGGATGCCTTTGTGTGTATGGTGCTGTCAACCCCTGGGCCTTAGTCAGACTGAGTGTCCTGCCACAGAACTATACCTATAGACCTTAAATGATGTGGTACCAGTCTCCTTCTTATAGAAGTCTGTGAGTTAAGTATTATAAAGGATGTCAGCTAACTTATGGGAAGCAGAGGGATACAGAGGCAAAGTAACTTGCCCTGATAAAGGTCTGGAGGAGAGATTTTAATCCGGGTCTCCTGGCTTGTCTCTAAAGTCTGTGATCTTTTGTTTTGCTTTTTAAGATTTATTTATTTATTTTGTGTATATGAGTACACTGTAGCTGTCTTCAGACACACCAGAAGAAGGCATCTGATTCCGTTATAGAGGGTTGTGAGCCACCATGTGGTTGCTGGGAATTGAACTCAGAACCTCTGGAAGAGCAGTCAGTGCTCTTAACCGCTAAGCCACCTCTCCAGCCCAAGTCTGTGATCTTAACCACATAGTTTGTTAGTACTGCCATGACAAAGTACGACAGAGACTTGCCAACAGAAATCTATTGTATCAGAATCCTGGAAAGTGGATGTTAAAGACCAAAGTGTTCTTGGGTCAATTTCAATTCTTTGAAGATCTTTCTCCCTTGCTTTTAAAAAGTGACTTAAGGTGAGTTCTCACGTGGTTACCCCATTTTTTTAAAAAGCGATTCTTATGCAGTTGTAGTATAAACCTTTAATCTCAGCACTGAGGAGACAGAGAGGCAGGAAAATCTCTGGGTTGAGTTCCAGGTCAGCCAGAACTCCATTATGAGACCCTGCCTCCAAAAAAATTCTTTTAAAAATGGTATTTATTGATCCATCTGCAAAAGACATGTATGTATGTCACCAAATGGATCAGAGGACAACTAGGAGTTAGTTCTGTCTTCCAACACATGGGTCCGGAGCCTCCAACTCCAATCCTCAGGCTTAGAGGCAGACCCTTTACTCAGTGAACTATAATAATATAGATACATAAATATATCTGCATGTATATGTTATGTGTATGGGTATTTTGCTGGCAAATATGTCTGTAAACCATTTCTGTGCCTGGTGTCCACCAAGTCCAGAAGAGAGCATTCAGATCCACTGAAACTTAAGCTCCTGACTGTTGTGAACAGTCATGTGGGTGCTGGGAATCAAAACCAGGTCCTCTGGAGAATATCCAGTGCTGTTAACCACTGAGCCATTTCTCTAGCTCCCACTTTGTTTTTAATGTGCTTTAAAATCACATCTACTTCCTTAGTGTGTGCATGTACACACACACCACAGTGCCCATGAAGTGAGAAGACAACTGGCAGGAACTCATTCTCTCCTCCCACCATGTGGCAAAGTCTCTTCTTCACTTGTTGAGCCATCCTGTCAACCTCACCCCTGTCCCCCGCCAACCAAGGTCTTCTATATCTCAGGTTGCCCTCAAACAGACTCTGGCTGAGAATGGCTTGATTTTCCTGCATCCCCCTGCCGACTGCTGAGCTCACAGGCACACCACCATGACCATTTATTTATACAGTGCTGAGGATCCACTTGGAGCTCCCTGCATGCCAAGCAAGCACCAATTCCCCTACATCCCCAGCCCCCGCATACAGAAACATTCTGACCACTGGGTCTAGGTCCTCTGGGTATCAAGGGCTGGGGGTTGAGGGGTGAAGGCGAACTCTCAGTTCTGTCGGTAACAAGTACCACGCCTTGCTACTTCCTACAGACACCAAAATGTAAGCATGTCTTGCTTTTCAAACACTCACATTCCGCCCTTACCCTGGGATCCAGTTTTGAGTTCTGTCAGAGATGTTAACATTCTGCTGGTAACTGAAGTGCTCACTGTCAAGTTTGTCATTAGAAGATCTTAATCTTTTCCTTTTCCCTAGTTGGCCCTGTGCCTGGATTGCTACATTAGTTGCTTCAGAAGTTCATTGTCAACCAGGTAGCCCAGAGGGACTAGGACATGGGACTGATAGGCATTGTGATAGAGGAAGGGACAGTGGTAATGAGTGGAAGGTTCGTAGAGGGCACAATCTGCCTGGGGGAATTCATTTGCATTAGGGCTTGGCATCCCTGAAGCCTTATTGATCTGTCCCATCCAACGCTCTGGGTCAAGCCTTGAGGTCCAATCAGAATAGATGCAGCACCTCCTACAATTGATGGGCGAGAAAAGAGAGATAACTGCTAACAGCAGGAAATGATCACGATGGGGGTGGTGCCAGGAACTGTGGGCGTTTAGAATGTCGATGCTGTGTTCTGTCCTGTCCTGGAAGATCATGGAACATTTCTCAGGGGAGGCAAGAAGACAGGTTCCTATTATTCCAGGAAGGATAGAAAAACAGCCCTTCAGGGGCAGTTCACAGAACAGCACACAGAACAGATGTGCACACACCCCCGCGTAAGGAGAGAAGTATTGGATCCCAGCACTCAGGAGGCAGAGGCACGCAGATTTCTGAGTTTGAGGCCAGCCTGATCTATAAAAGTGAGTTCCAGGACAGCCAGGCCTATAAAGAGAAACCCTGTCTCGAAACAAACAAACAAACAAACAAACAAACGCACTAATGTGTGGGTAGAGAGATGGAAATTTAGAGGGCAGTTTGATGGATGTTCAATATTTAAAAATGTTTAACTACAACGTGGAATAGTGAGATCAGTCTGCTAACCTTGGGCAACCAGAAAGAGCAGGAAGCCCACAAAGAGAACAGGGAGCCAAAGAGATGCCATCCACAGTAGATGGCTTTCATGATCATAACCACGCTGTCCTAATACTGCACTACCATTTGACTCCAAATGTCCTCCTTGTTTTACCGCAAATAACCTATGTAAGCCTCAGCCAGAGGAATAATCAATACAAACCACGATTTTCCCTCTCCTCAGTATACTCCTAAAATTAGAAAAGAGATGTGCTGGAGCTCCTCTGTTGGAATGCTGCCACCATGCCCTACTAATGCCTCGTCAGCCGTCTGCAGGTTCACACCCTCAAAGCCTCTTCTTGCCCGTGGATTCCTTAGCCCGCCCTAATTATCAAACAATTCCCTTGTCGATCTTTCCTCCCATCCTCAAAGGCAGCTGAGCGCTGCACAAATCTCCCCTACAAAAATCTACTCCTGACAGCTAATCTTCTGTTTGCCTTCAGAACAAAATGTAGAACTCTCAGCTCCTCCCTCACCATGCCTGCCTGGATGCTGCCATGCTTCCTGCCCTGATGATAATGGACTGGACTTCTGAAACTGTAAACCAGCCCCAATTAAATGTTTACTTTAAAAAACAAACTAACAAACAAAAACCAATCCACTCCTTTGCTAGATGTGTTGACAACTTTTGTTTTTTATTTTTCTGAAGCAGGGGTTTCTCCGTATATCCTTAGCTGTCTGGAACTATCTCTGTTGGTCAGGTTGACTTTGAACTTTAGAGGTCCACCTGCCTCTGCCTCTGGAATACTAGGATTAAAGGCCTGCGCCACCACTATCTTGATCTTGTTGGCAACCTTTAATCCTACCACTCCAGAGGCAGAAGCAGGTAGATCTCTGTGAATTTGAGGCTAACCTGGTCTACATAGTAAGTTCCAAGCCAGGCCAGACTACATAGTGAGACCCTGTCTCAAAACAAAACTAAAACCACTACCACCACTAAAACAAAAACACTCTTCACAGACTTCACAGGCCAGGCAGTCCTTTTCCTGTAACTTCTGCAGACCCAGAGCTCACTCCAAATGCTAAAGCCCTTTTTCTACCTTCTTTCCAGGAATAAAACCAGAATTTCTTCTTTTCTATTTTTAACATCACCATTGACCCATTGGCCTCAGATTTTGATTTCTTCCCTAAAATTTCATCTGGCATTGCTTTTATCATTATTATTATCGTTATAATGTATCTGGTCATTTAATTCAACTTTTAATCATTGGGTCTGGAGAACAGTGCAGTGGTTAAGAGCACTTGTTCATGCAGAAGACCCAGGATCCATTCCAAGCGCCCATATGGTGGCTCACAACCCTCCATCACTCCAGTTCCAGGGGATCCAACATCTTCTAGCCTCCAGGGCACTGCATGCATGTAGCACACAGCTATATATGCACATAAAACATCCACACACAAAATAATAGAAGTGAAGATATAATTTTTAAAAATTTACTTGTTTGGGGCTGGTGAGATGGTGTGTGAAGTCAGCTACAGTGTACTTATGTATAATAATAAATAAATCTTTGGGCCAAGAGCAAGCAGAGGTCCAAAAAATTCAATTCCCACAACCACATGAAAGCTCACAACCATCAGTACAGCTATATACAGTGAACTCCCATACATAAAATAAATAAATAAATCTTTTTTAAAAATTACTTGTTTGTTGAGCACCTACGATATGCCAGGTATTGTTCTAGGTTCTAGAAACATAGCCAAGACCAAAAAAAAAAAAAAATTGTCTTCAGTCATAATCTATCAGAAAACATAGGCCATAGACCAGGAAGTAAATGAGGGGTGGAGAAGAGGAGCCATGGCTTCAGATAATTTTTATTCTGGTACAAGGAGAAGCTATGTTAGTCAGGGTAGTTGGTCAGGAAAGGCCTCTTTGAGGAGGTAGATGACCCAAGAAGCAGTGGTGTCAGCTGTTAGGAAGGGTAATGGAAGCTGGAGAGAATAGTAAGTACAAAAACTGAGGTCAAAATTAAAGGTCAAGGGTTGAGGTGGAGCTAAAGTAGATCACCAGCTTAGCATTCATTCACCAGGCTCTGTATGCAGCCCTGCCCTCTTCGAGCCCCACACACTCAGGGCAGCTGACACTATTAAGTGAGACTATTAAGTGAGCCAGCATTACAGAACTTTGTGCAACAGAGGACAGTTAAGTCAGAAACTCACAACTAGTTAAAGTGTCAGTAGAGTGTTTAGCCACAGTAGGACTTCTATCTCATCTTTTCCTCTTTCCAAGACTCAGGCATCATGGTGAATGTCGGGGTGGAAAGATATAAGAGCCAGAGTTTGGGGAGGCCTGGGGTGAAATCGTGTCTTGGAAATGGCAGGGCTACAGCACTTGCAAACTCAGACCAGCTGTAGCTTTCTCCACCTGCACAGGATCAAGCCAGTCATCATTCCAGAATGCATGGATGAGGACCTCACAAATCCCCAGAGGTCTGTCTTGGGAGAGAAAGTCCTCTAAGTGTATATGTAGTCCCTGATAAACCATGTTCCAGTGGATGACCCCACACTGACACACTGATCAATATAATGTACCAGCAGTTCAAATTGGACTTCATGGATTATAAACAAAACTTAGAGACGGCTCAGCTGGTAAAAGCACTTGCTGCTGGACTGAGTTCAGTGCCAGGGTCTCACATGATGGAGGGAAGAGAATCGATTCCGGAACGTTGTCCTCTGATCTTCACACATGTGTTTTGTTGTGTGTCTGTGTGTAGATATATGCCATGTGTGTCCATATACACAAAACAAAATTAATAATAAATGTAAAAACGACGACATGAAGTTGGGAGTGGATCCCCTCCCTATGAGTTTGAGCTAGGAATGGCTGAAATGGTAATAGGGTCGTCAAAGAAATGGGGTCTCAGAGAATCACAGTCGAGAGGTGTGTGAATGGGAATGGAGGTCCCTCCAAAGCTGGAAATTGGGGTTAAGAAGAGCACTGAGGGAATCTAACATAAACTGAGGAATTAAGACCAGAGATAGGAGTCCTTCGAGAAGGCTGCTTTCCAATCAGCGTGGCACAGTTGCAAGGTGTGGGGTGTCCATGTAACAGACAATCTCGGTGAGGTGGGTTGGTGTTGCAACCTTGAAGAAGACTGTGTGCAGCGATCATGGGGTGCGTGTTGAAGAACTGGGGTCGGTGTCCGCGTTGGGAGGCGATGTGCGAGCGCCGGACGTATGTCTGTGTAGAATTGGAACTACTAGGGGACTGGGTCTCCGGCCGGACAGCGGGGCAAGCTGTTTCCGGGGCAGGGGCTTCGGCGTCGGCTCCTGGGCGCCCCCTGGCGGCCCCGACCCCGCCGCGGTTCTCACAATGCTTGCGTAGCCCCGCTCCGACTCCCCGGGCGGCGGCAGCTCCAAGATGGCGCAGGCGATCTTCGAGGCCCTGGAGGGTGAGCGCGTCGGGCCGGGGCAGCGGCTGTTCCGCGTGGCGCCCCCTCCCGCCGCGCCCTCGCAGCGCCGGGCCCAGGGCGCGTGGAGGCCGCGGGGCGGAGGGCGGAGGGCGTCCGGGCCGGAACAGCCGCGGGGCGGGAGGGGGCGGGAACAGCCTGGGAGCGCCGGCTCTGCGGGGAGGGGGCCTCGGGACCGGAACAGCGCGGCAGTCGAGGCCGCCGGCGCGGGAGGGTGCACGCCCAGGAAACAGCCGGGGGCCTGGGCCTGGAGAGACGGCGGTGCGGGAGGGCTGGGCGGCTCAGCTGCCCAGTCGGGCGCCCGAACCACTCAGAACGTCCCGAGACCCACGGTGGCCTCCGGGCTGGGATGTAGTCCTACTAAGTCCAGAGCAGAGAAGGAGGCGCCGCCTGTGTGCACAGCGGAGTCTGGGAGAGACCACCGGCCCAAACCAGTAAACACAGGGCACCCACCGTGCTCCGATCTGAGCCCTGCACGCGTGTGCCTGCTTGGGCTACTCTGGTCTCCGATCGAATCGGATTCGATTCTGTGATCTGCAAGATCGCCGTGGTGCATGGGCCCCAGGCTCTGGAGAAAGGGAGCTCTGAGCGCCACCATGTGCACCTGCTGGAGTTTAACAACAAAGGATGGCTCTAGAGACAGGAGAGGAGTTGGACACAGTAGTAGCCTTGTGGGTGGAGGGTGGAGTGAACAGCCCGAGTGGAAATCTGTGGGCCGGGCCGGCAGAAGGAAACCAAGGCTTGTAGTTCACTAGCTTCTTGGAGGATGAGCTCTCACCTGAGTCTTACCTTTGAAAGAAATCCAGTGATTCTTACTAAGCCAGATTCACTTGTCCTCATCCTCCTTCATTACTACCCCACCTCACCCCGCCGTCAGAATTGTGGGAAAGAATAGTAAAAGAAGGCAATCTCAGGCAGGGTTTGCCGTGCATGCTCATAATCCCAGCGGTTGGAAGACAGGCAGGAAGATCGTTAGCCTCGGCCACATAAGGATTTTGAGGCCAGCTTTGGCACCATGAGACTTTCAAAAACCAATTAGGAATATATGTGTACATACATATACTCAATAACAACTTTTTTTAAAAGGCCATGACTTTGAAGGAGAGTGGAGAGGTTATATGGGAGGTTTGGAGGGAGAAAAGTGAAGGGCGGAATGTCCTAATCAAATTATAATCTCAAAAGTATTAAAAATATCATTGTACAGAAAATAAAAGGGGGGAAAAACCACAAAACAACGGGAACTCAAAAAAGAAGACTGCAAAGGTGACCCCAGCTGGTGTGTTCTGTGAAGAAAATAGCAGGGGTGGTGTGGATCTGGGTGGTCAGTCAGGGTCGTGGGTGTTCGTTCCCTTTTGGAGGACAGTGGGGTATTGCGTGTGGTCAGGTCGTGGGTGTTCATTCCCTTTGGAGGACAGTGGGGTATTGCATTGTTTAAACGTTTCGTACAAGCATATGCTTGTGTATTAGCTAAAGAAAAAATTAAATAGGATTCGAGAAGTGTAGTTTCACTGGCCTTGAAAGGTCCCCAGGACCAAAATAAATAAAATTTCTACGAGAAGAACAGCAGGTGTGTGGCGATCCAAATAAAAGGGCATCGGAAGGACCAGGTGGTGGAAGCCAGGGAGAACAAGATTTCCCATAATTCCCGGTGCAGTGTAGCGGAGCGGCTTGAGAAAAGCCCTCCTCAGATCTGATGAGGCTTCTGAACTTTATCTTGGGATCAGTGTGGTGCTAAAAAAAGGTTTTCATCAGGGGAGCCACATCATCTGATGTATGTTTTATAAAGTTCACCCCGGCTTCTGGGGAATGCGGGGGGGGGGGGGGTATGGTGAAGGGCAGCAGGGAGTGTAAGGAGCTCGGCCAAGCGGCTGGAGAGGGTGGATCCCAGATATATTTGGGAAGCAGAATAGGTTAGATTTGCCAAAAGTCTAGAAATGTCAGGAAGGAAGCAGTGGGGTGAGGGAAGATTCCGGGAGCGCACCAGGGGCCTTGATGGGAAGGAAGGAAGGAAGGGCAGTGTGCCCGGCTTGTACTGATGGACTTCACCAGAAGGGAAAGGAGCGGAGGGTGGAACGTTTAATTAAGGGCTTTATGTTTTCGACCTTTTTTTATATGTATGGTCTGTATGTGTGCATACTTAGGTCACAGCATGCATGTGGAGGTCAGAGAACAACTTGCAGGAGTCAGTAGGTCCTAGAAGCCAAACTCAACTTGCCAAGTGCCTTCACCCACTGTGTGAACCCATCTCACAGGCCCAATATTTTATCTTGAAAAAAAATTTTTTTTTGTTTTTCCTCCTGAAGTTCTAATAGACAGAGTGATTCCAAGAACCCGACTTCTCCCGGTGATAACAGCTTGTGTTCTTCATGCTATGGAGCCTCACTGCCCACAGTTCAGGAAGCCTGCGTCACTTCCAGCCACATCCTCCCTTCTCTCACCCTCCTTTCTCCTGACTTTATCTGTTCCTCACCTGTGAAATAGACTATTATCAAAGTGAGCCACAAGAGCCTTGACACACGTCATTTCCTCAAGACACCTCTACGCTGTATGTGCCCCCCCCCCCCACTCCCCAGTAGTATCATAGAGAAAGACAACTTCACTCAACAGGGCAAGGGAAGAACATTGAGGAAAATACTGAGTTAAGGACCTGAACTGCAAAGTGAAAGTGAATGGAGTTGGCCAAGAAAGATGGGTCCAACTTTCCATTTGCGATTTTTTTTGCCATGGACAGATATGTTGCAAGCATTCTCAATCTTGTTGCCTGTGTAATTTGAAAATATATTAAACGATAACAAAGTCATTAGGTTTTATAGAATACCGAGGAATGCACGATTGAGTGATGAGGTGAGGAATAATGCAATTCTGGTGCAGAAATTTCATAATATGGAGTCCACCTAAAGACCATCCAGTGGATGGAATAGTTGCATAATTCCAAGGATTTTAGACATCAGAATTTTGATAAATTCAAATCTAAAAAGATTTGAATGTCAATTCAGTGTAGCACGTTCAAGACTTAAAGTGAGGTGTTAGTCATTTTTAATGATTCATTGCCTCACTAAATTTAATCATTTTGCCTGGAGAAGAAATGGGGGAGGATGGAGGGGGAGAGTCCTAAGAGAGATAACTGGGTTGGGGGGAGGGGGGTATTGCCTTAGAGTTTCTATCCCTGCACAAAGCATCATGACCATGATGCAAGTTGGGGAGGAAAGGGTTTATTCAGCTTACATTTCCAAATTGCTGTTCATCACTAAAGGAGGTCAGGACTGGAACTCAAGCAGGTCAGGAAGCAGGAGCTGATACAGAGGCCATGGAGGGATATTTTTTACTAGCTTGCCTGCTTGCTCTCTTATAGGACCCAAGACTACCAGCCCAGGGATGGCACCACTGACAATGGGCTGGGTCTTCCACCCTTGATCACTAGTTGAGAAAATGCCTTACAGCTGGGTCTCATGGAGGCATTTCCTCAAGGGAAGCTCCTTTCTCTGTGATAACTCCAGCTGTGTCAAGTTGACACACACAAAAACAGCCAGTACAGGGGTACTGTGAGAGAAAGCCCACCCTGACACTAATAATTATACTCTGCTATACTTGCAGACAGGCGCCTAGCATAACTGTCAACAGAAAGGCTTTAGCAACTGATGGACACTGATGCAGAGACCCACAGCCAAACATTAAGTGGAGCGTGGGGAATCCTGTGGAAGAGGGGGAGGAAGGAGCCAGAGGGGTTGAGGACACCACAAGAAAGCCTACAGAATCAACTAACTCGCACATAAGGGCTTCTAGAGACTAAACTGCCAACCAGAGAGCATGATGGGCCAGGCCTTGGCCCTCTGCACATGCGTAACAGGTGTGCAGCTGGGTCTTCATGTGGGACAACTAAAGCAAGAGCAGAGGCTGTCTCTGACTCTTTGTGTCCCTTTCCCCTAACTGGGCTGGCTGCCTTGTCTTAGCCTCAGTGGAAGATGTGCCTAGTCCTACTGCAACTTGATGTGTCAAGGCAGGTTGATAGCCATGGATGTCCCTTTTCTAAGTAGAGGGGGAGGAGTGGAGGATGTGGCAGGGGAAGAGGAGGGGAGAGGAAGCTGCAATCGGGATATAAAGTAAATAATAAAAGTTATTAGGCTGGGCGTGGTGGCGCACACCTTTCATCCCAGCACTTGGGAGGCAGAGGCAGGCAGATTTCTGAGTTCGAGGCCAGCCTGGTCTACAAAGTGAGTTCCAGGACAGCCAGGGCTACACAGAGAAACCCTGTCTCAAAAAACCAAAAAAAAAAAAAAAAAAAAGTTATTAGATTGGGAAAACTGATTAAAATACATTGTATGGAAACTTTAAAGTAATATGAAAAAGAACAACTTTCAAACATTGTTACAACCATAAACAATGCCTGATAGTATTTCTAAACTGTCCCTTTGTAGAGCTGAATATCTGGGGGGGGGGGGGTTGTTTGTTTGTTTTTGTTGTTGTTGTTTTGTTTTTGGTTTTTCGAGACAGGGTTTCTCTGTGTAGCCCTGGCTGTCCTGGAACTCACTTTTGTAGACCAGGCTGGCCTCGAACTCAGAAATCCGCCTGCCTCTGCCTCCCAAGTGCTGGGATTAAAGGGGTGCGCCACCACTCCTGGCTCTGTTTTTTTTTTTTTTTTTTTTTAAATGTATGAGTTTCAGATAGAAAGATGAAATTGACTTAGGACAAATAATTGTTTCTTTTCCAAGTATTTGCTCTTTTTATTGCTGAGAATTTGACAGAGTGGACGCTCCAGTTGTTTAACCTTTCACTCACTGAGGGATCTCTAAACTGTTCTGTTTTTTTTTTTTTTTTTAATTTTCTCCTCTTCTCCTTGTCTTTTTATTTGAAACAGCGCCTTATGCATCCCAGGCTAGCATCAAACTCACTAAGTATGGAAGAATAACCTTCTGATCCTCCTGCCTCCACTTTCTGAGCTCTGAGATGAAAGGTACGCACTTCTCTATCTGGTGTGCATGGCGCTGGGACCACACCCAGGGCTTTATTTGTGCTCGCAGGCTCACTGACAACTGAGTCATATCCCAGCTTTACCAAACTATTTCTAGTTCACAACACTCACACAGTAGCTGATGGATTTTTTAACTCCAGTTCCAGGAGATCCTGAACCCTCTACTGGCTTCTCAAAGTACTAGGCACACACCCAGTACACATATATCCGTGCAAGCAAAATACTCATATACGTGAAATAAAAAGAAATAAATCTTTAAAAAAAAGAATTCTATGAGTTCAAGATCTATTTGCACCAGACTTGCATCAAGACACAAGAACATGGGTTTATGTAAGTGACCATAAGAATGTAATGTTAGGAGCCGGACGTGGTGGCGCGCGCCTATAATCCCAGCACTCCGGAGGCAGAGGCAGGCTGATTTCTGAGTTCCAGGCCAGCCTGGTCTACAAAGTGAGTTCCAGGACAGCCAGAGCTATACAGAGAAACCCTGTCTCCAAAAACAAACAAACAAACAAACAAACAATGTAATGTTAGAACTTTTAGCTGGTGGGGCTAGGGAAAAAAGATCAGTAGTTAAGAGTGCTTATTGGTTTTGCAAAGGACCTGTGTTTGATTCTCGGCACCTGTATCAGGCAGCAGCTGCCTGTTGTTAGGTCACAAAGCAGGCCCAAAAATGGCAGTGCTGCTGACTGTGTCCTAAGATGATAGCTCATGCCCAACGGAGGCTGGATTTGGGGTATATAGAGGGATTCTTATTGGGTAAACAGAAATCTGAATTCAGTATTCCTTATGCTTTTGTTTGGCAGGAAAGCCACTGCTTACCCTATCTGCCTCTGATGGTCAACTGATGGGGAACAAAGTCCATCAAGTTCCCACTTAACCCAAACAGCCTGCATGAGCTCAAAGACGCCCACCCTGCTGAGTATCATAAAATCCGCTTGCTTTCCGGTCAGGCTGTGGCTCTCCACTCTCTGATGCAGCAGTTTGTCCCCCAATAAGCTGGCTTTCTACCTATGCAATGGTCTAGTTTTATGGTTTTGGGACACTTGCTTCTACCTGTAAGTCCAGCTTCTAGGAGGAGCTGATACCCCTCTGATCTCCCCAAGTACACACACACACACACACACACACAACACACACACACACACACACACACACACACACACACACTAAAAGTTTAAAGCATAACCAGGGCTTCGCAGCAGCTCTCCTCAAAATCCAGACAGAAAGAACTCAAAACAGCTACCTTTTAGGGCAGGCAGGAGGAGAGTGTAAAGAAGACCCTCTAGCAAAGTGAAGAGATTCAAGCACACCTGGAGTCAAGGAGGGGGGATCTTGGTGTGTCCGGCACTGTCGGATGGTCTCTGGTAGAAGATGAGAGCTTAAGTTTTGCTAGAGGAGACAGGAACATTGGGAGATAAGCAAGAAGATGGTGTCACAGGCAGATGACTTGAAGACTCCACAGCAAATGCTTGTTGAATGGACAGAGATGAGAACAGAGAATGCAAGGAGACTTGGGAGTCATGTGGGGTGTGGGTGAGGTGGATCAGGTAATGGGCTTTCCAAAGGGCTCTGTGGCTTAGTGTCTAGCGATGCTCTGAGACATTACAAAATGGCTGGTTTATAAAAGGTATAAAGGAAGGTGGGCTGGGGGGGGGGGTGAGTTGGCTCCTCACAATCCCAAAAGAATTCTCACTTTTATTTTGCAGGGTTGAGGTAGTCATTGGCCTGTTGTACATGCCTAGACCTCTGTACATGCTAAGCATGTCCTCTGTACATGCCTAGACCTCTGTACATGCTAAGCATGTGATCTCTCAGTGGGGTATGCTCTCAGCTCCTCTTTCCTGTTCCAATCCCTAGAGCCTATCCTCACAATCAGGGGTGGAGTGTAGACTTCCATGTCTTTGTTCTAGGAAGAGGATGTTGTAAAGAAGGGCACTGTGACGGGGCGGTGTGGTGGTCCACGCCTTTAATCCCAGCACTCAGAGGCAGAGGCAGACTGATTTCTGTGAGTTCGAGGCCAGCCTGGTCTATAGATTGAGTTCCAGGACAGCCAAAAGCTTTACAAAGAGAAACCCTGTCCCAAAAAACAAACAAACAAAAAGGCAGTATGTAAGAGGCAGCTCCTTAGACATCTTGGGGCCTAGCAAGAGGGCTCAGCAGGTAAAGGCCCGTGCCACCTTTAGGATCTAAATTGGATCTCTGGAACCCACATAAAGGTGAAAAGAAAACTAACTTGATAGAGTTGTTTCTGATCTCCACATGTGTGGTTGTGCACATGAATCTTGGTTTAAGGATGCAGCTCAGGTGCTAGAATCCCTACCAGGCATGCACAGAGCCCTGGCTTCACTCACCAGCACCACACAAAACCACATAAAACTGGTTGTGGAGATGCACATCTGTAATCCCAGCACTTGGAGGCTGAGGCAGGAGGATCACCGTGAACTCAAGACCAACTTAATCCTTCATAATGAGTTCAAGGCCAGCTTGGGCTATTAGTGTGAGGCCCTATATCCAAAAATAAAAGCAGGCAGGTGATCTTTCACGAAACTTTTGTTTTTCTGTTTGTTTGTTTTTCTTTTTTGAGACAGGGTTTCTCTGTGTAGCCCAGGCTGTCTTGGAATTCACTCTGTAGACCAGGCTAGCCTTGAACTCACAGAGATCAGCCCCTGCCCCCTGCCCCCTGCCCCTGCCCCCTGCCCCTGCCTCTGCCCCTGCTGGGATTAAAGACATGACACCACTGGCTGGCAAGAAACTTTCATTTTAAAAACAATTTTTTTTTGGAGACAAGATCTCTCTATTTGGTCCAGTGCTTCTCAACCTGTGGGTCATGACTCCTTTAGGGGTCAAATGGCCTTTCAAAGAGTTGCCTGAGACCTTCAGAAAACATTGATATTTATATTATAATTCATAGCAGTAGCAAAAATATAATTATGAAGTAACAACAAAAATACTTTTTTATGGTTGGAGGTCACCACAACATGAAGAACTGTATTAAAGGACCATAGCTTTAGGAAGGTTGAGAACCACTGATTTAGCCCTAAAGGTCCTGGTACTCTGTAGACCAGACTAGCCTCAAACTCACAGAGATCCACCTGCCTCTGCCTCCTGAGTGCTGAGATTAAAGGCATGCACTATTGTACTCAGTTTTCAGAACTTCTTATACAACACTTTCCTAGCTGTGAGAGGCTTAGGAATGTAATCTACTATGAGACAATGTTTCCAGACTCATGTCCTTCCTAGAATCTCTTGCAGTGTAATGGAGAGAATTTATCTTGGATTGTTTTGTTTGCTCTGGCTTGGGAGGGTGAAGTTGGGTGAAAGTTGGGCCCCCTTTCTCACAGGCTGCATTTCCTGTTTCAGGAATGGACAATCAAACGGTTCTGGCCGTCCAGTCCTTACTGGATGGCCAAGGAGCAGTCCCTGACCCCACAGGACAAAGTGTAAATGCGCCACCTGCCATCCAGCCACTGGGTGAGTATCTGCCCTGTCCATCAGCAGAGGACAGGTGGCTCCGCATGCAGACTGTGTGAGGTTCACAGGGCATGGAAGGGGACTGCCTGTGTGGCCTCAGACTGACCTCTGGTGTCTGAATTCTCTTCCTTCCTCCTGCCTGAACCTTCTGGCTCATGCCTTCCTCTGTCTACTGCTTAGCCAATGTGGGTGGTGGGCATCATCATTTGCGAATATCCAGGAGCCCTGATGCTTTGCCTTGGAAGTCATGGCTCAGCTTCCCTTCTGTGAAGAGAGAACATAGATTATTCCAGTTTATGAGTTAAGCTTCTGGCACCTAGAGAGAGCAAAGGACTTCTCTGGGAGTCCCGTATGAGTCTTTATTAATTTATTTGTAACTTTTTTCTCTAATATTTTGAGACCATGTCCACAAAGCCTAGGCTGACCTCAAAATTGCTATTTAAAGATGATGTGGCCTTAGACTCCTGGCCCTCTTACTTCTGCCTCCTGAGTGCCTTTGTGGGTGTGCTCTACCATACAGTCACAAACATTTCTGAGTATGTGGGAATCACTCTAGGCACACAGAAATAACACCTGGGTTCAAATTATAATAAAAATATGTTTTTTGGAGACAGGGTCTGGCCTTGGTATGTAGATGAGGCTGGCCTTGAACTCACAGGGATCTGCCTGCCTGTCTCCATAATGTTTAGGTTCTTGTTCCTGTAGTTTCTAGCTTGTCCTAGGTTGGCAGCTGAGCCTCAGTGTCAGCATTGGCAGAACAGGGGTAATTGTCCTACCTCATAAGAAATTGAGAGTACTCAGAACTTGGCTTTAGCTATTATATATAAGAAATGGAAGTTTCTGAGGTCAGCAAGAGGGCTCAGTGAGTAAAGGCGCCAGCTGCCAGGTCTGACGTTCGATCCCTGGAATTCACGTGGTAGACTGAGAGAGCCCACTCCTGCATGCTGTCCTCTCTCTAACCTCCATATGCGATCTGTAGCACAATTATACTCTCACCCACTGATATAAATGTTGAAGAGGAGGAGGAGGAAGAGGAGGAGGAGGAGGAGGAAGCAGTCACCACCTTTAATCCAGAGACAAGAAGGATCTCAGTGAAGTCAAGTTTGAGGCCAGTCCAGTCTACACAGCAAGTTCCGGGCCAGCCAGAGCTGGATGCTGAGGCTGTATCTCAAAAAACAAAACAAAACAAAACAAAACAAACAAAACCTAATCTAAAAGAAGAAAGGACTGGAAGTTTCTGCTGGTTTCCTCACAGGCGAAGCTACCTTTTCTCTTCCCTGAAGCCCTGACTGACCATCTGTAGATATGTCCTGACTGTGTTCATGCAGCTATCCAGATTTGCTTCCCCAGCTCCTGCTATGATCTCCATCTTCTGGCCCACGTGAAGGGGAAGAAAAAAAGAAGTGGAGGGCATACCTATTCCCTTCGTATTTTGTTTGTATTGGATTTTGAGGTTAGGGCTTCATATGTAGCCCAGGCTGGTCTAGAACTCCAGACTTTCCTGCCTTTAGCCTCCTGGGAGATGCGATTGTCAGTGTATGACACTACATCCAGCTGTACTTTTTCTTTTAGGAGAAATTTGCATAAATATTACACTTCTGCCCTTATCCCATTGGTCAGAAAATAGTCCTGTGATATTCCCAAAGCAAATTGGGAAATATTTTCAAGAAAGGTTTCTCTGTATAGCCCTGGCTGCCCTGGAACTCACTTTGTCAACCAGGCTGGCCTCGAACTCAGAAATCCACCTGCCTCTGCCTCCCCAGTGCTGGGATTAAAGGTGTGCGCCACCACGCCCGGTGGGAAATATATACTTTAAGTAGGAAGTCATGCCAGGTGGTGGTGACACATGTCTTTAGTCCCAGCACTCAGGAGGCAGAGGCAGGCAGATCTCTGAATTCAAAGTCAGAATGTCCTGGAACAGAGTAAGTTCCAGGACATCTAGAGATACACAGAGAACTACTGTCTCCACAAACAAACAAACAAACAAAAAAGTAGGAAGTCATATTTCCCACTGTTCTAGTCGGTAAGAAGAATACAGTGAAAATTTATGCCAGCTTTGGGGTTATATCTCAATGTGTTTGGGTTTTATAACCAATACCAGACATAAAAATTGAGTAATGAATTGGACATTTGAGCTATAATGTGCTTTAAGACACAGTATGTTTCTGCAGCTAGCTATCTCTACCCTTTGAGTGTTTTTTTCCTTTATCCAGCACATACCCTTTGAGGACCTTTTAGGTACCCAGGACATATCACAGCTGTGCTGATCAATAAAACATGCTTCTTTTCCTTCAAGAACATGCCAGCTGGTGGTAGTGAGAAACTTGTTATTTGTGAAGCCAGCCCAGAATAAGGAATTGTGACCCTGGCTGTAAGCAGATTTCCTGGGGGTGTGGGACATGACTTGGCAGTTTTTGCAGAGAATCTGAGTTCCATTCTCAGCACACATTTAAGATGACTCACAACTGCCTGTAATTCTAGCTCCAGAAGAACTAGTGCCCTCTCCTGGCCTCTGTGGGTGCTGCACTTGTATGCACATACACACATGCACATAATTAAAAAAATACAAATCAATTTTTATAAAGAAGAATCTTTAAAGCTGATGAGCCTTGCAGAGTGAGTTGATCTGAGATCCACTCAGGCAGGGGAATAGTGGATGCAGAGGCATGAGGAAGTGGCATTGGAGACTCAATTCAGTCAGGATAGAGTCTATTGGTCAACTTGGAAGTGAAGTCACTGTACTGTTTCCATATTTTGAATTATTTGATATCTGGCAGCATCTGGCTGGCTCTTCCTGAAGGTACCTATTGGGCTCTGAACATTCCTAGGAAGCCCATGGTTGATGCTTGACATCTGCATAGCAAGTCACACAATGGTTTCAGACTTGCTGCTTTTTGAGGCCAGATATGATTTCCAGGTCTCCACTGTGAGTCCCCCAACTCATTCTTGCTTTTTTCCTTACTCCACTTCATGTGTGGCCTCTTCAACCAGATGACGAGGATGTCTTTCTCTGCGGGAAGTGTAAAAAGCAGTTCAACTCACTGCCAGCCTTCATGACCCACAAGCGTGAACAGTGCCAGGCAAACGCCCCTGCCCTGGCCACAGTCTCGCTGGCTACCAACAGCATCTATACACCGTCAGCAGCACCCGCTGCCGTCCAGCAGGCCCCACCTCCTGCCAACCGCCAGGTAGTCATTCCTTCCTTGGCCTGGTTATTCCTTCAGCAGGTCTTTTTCCATACACATACTGTACTGAGTCTTGGAGGAATGATGCTGAGTAGGACAGATGAAGAATCTACTGTTGTGGGGTACGGTGAGTGGATAGGACACAGATGCATGAAAATGGACATGTTTTGTGGGCATAGTGGTGTACATCTGTAATTCCAACACTTAGGATTCTGGAGCAGGAGAATCAAGAGTTCAAGGCCGAGCTAGGATGCGTCTTGCCAGGTGGCAGCAATGTATATCCCTAAGTCCACCCACTTTTCTAGATCATTCAGATCAGCATAAGTATATTTCCCCTAACACCTGTTCCCTACCCCACCCGCAACACTCTCTGAAGCTTAGTTCCCCACTGTATGGCTGCTCACTTGCTGCTGTCTGGTCTCTGTGCTGACGTGAGTGGTGTGTATTGTGTGTGTTGTTTTGCCTTCCCTTCATTTTCTTCCTTTAGCCAGTGGCTGAAAGTTACAGTGTGCCTGCCCTGTATAAAATAAGTTATACTTTCTGCAGTCTCTTGGTTGGTGGAGGATTTTCCCGTATGGTATTATAGATGATATTTGGGAAGAACCCTGAAGAAGTGACATTTAACAGGTGAAAGAACAGGCTCACACATATAAAAAGTGTCCCAGTGCCGGCAGGTGCCATGGCTCTGAGTTAGAAGTGGAGCTACACGGATGGCAGCGTGGCTGGGGCTGAGCCAGTGAGGGGAGGATCAGATCCTGTGCGTGGTGGGCGTTTACTTAGATGGAGGAGCCCCTGGAGAGACTTGTGACTGCTCTGTGGACATTGTGTTTCCCTAGGACAGAAGCCAGGAGTGTTAGTGCTGGACCAAAAGTTTGCCCCTTTCCCAGAGATGTGACATGACCCCTCCTTGTAGATAGTAACTAATTGGAGGCTCCTAGACATACAATGGTTGCCAAGTGTCGAGTGACAGGGAGCAACAGAGGCAGGAAGACTCCAGAACCTGGGCCTTTCTCTTAATGTCTGCTGTTCGTGGATTTTTGTTTTGCTTTGTTTTGTTTTGTGTTTTGGTTTCCTCATTTGTTTGTGTTTTAGGTTTACTCAGTATATCTTATATGTGAGTGCTTTGCCTGCATGTGTGTGAATGTATGCTTGATCCCCTTGGAAAACAGAAGACATCAGGTCCCTGGGGTTGGAGTTACAGATGGTTAGGAACTACCATGTGGGTGCTGAGAATTGAACCTGGGTCCTCTGCAAGAGCAGCCAGTGCTCTTAACTGCTGAGCCATCTCTCCAGCCCCTTGCTCTGGTTTTTGAGACAGTCTTTCTATGCAGCACAGGCTGGGCTAAAACTTACTGTGTAATAAGTCTGCCTCAAACTCCCAGATATCCTCTGGCCTCCCAGGTACTAGGATTTTAGACGTAAAACCATATGTGTGGCTTGAACTTAGGGTTTTTTTGTTTGGTTATTTGGTTTTTGGTTTTTGTGTTTTTCCTTTCTTGTTTTTGTTGAGGCAAAGTTTCTCTGTATAGCGTTGGCTGTCCTGGAACTCACTCTGTAGACCAGGCTGGCCTCGAACTCAGAAACTCGATTGCCTGTGCCTCTGAGCGTTGGGATTAAAGGTGTGTGTCACTACCACCACCACCTGTGGGACTTAGGCCTTTTATATCACCCCCCCCCAATCCCCTGCTTCCTTATAGAGCCTCAGACATGCTCCCTCCTTCTTCCTCAGATCTCCACGTACATCACAGTGCCCCCCTCCCCACTGATCCAGACCCTGGTGCAAGGGAACATCTTGGTGAGCGATGATGTGCTTATGTCTGCCATGTCTGCCTTCACATCCCTGGACCAGCCAATGCCTCCAGGGCCCCCACCTGTGCAGGTAAGGAGGGAGGCGGGGCTTTCTCATGGGGTTCCTTTTTTTTTTTTTTTTTTCTTGCAATGCTGGAGAGTGACCCCAAGGCCTTGTACATCTCTCAAGGGTTTAATTCCAAGCCTGAAAACTTAACTCCTGTGAAATCAGAATATTGCAGAAGGAAATGGCCTTAGCACCAGCTCCCCAACATGAAAGGGACTATCTGTCTTCTCTGGCCAGCTCTGCAGAGCAATGGAGACTTGGCAACCATCCTCCAGCTATTTTAAGTTCGGTTTTTATTCTTGCTCCATTAAAAAAAATAGAAAATATAGTGGATTCCTAGATTTTTCTAGGGCATGTGGTGGTCAGGCTCTCAGAAGGGAGAGAGAGCTGGTCCCCTAAGCCTTGTTTCTGGTATATTCCAGTAAGCAGATGCTCTGTGGTCCATGTCCTGGGAAATGTCCCAGAGTCACCAATCAAGAGCCAGTCCTGTTTTATGAACCTTTGTTTTGTTTTGTTATTTTGTTGTTGTTGTTGTTGTTTGCAATGCCCTTGTTAGGCCTTCTCTGTTGACATGTGTATACCCAAGGCAGGCTAGCCTAACCAACCATAGACAAGAGGGATCGCAGCTCCCAGCCGATGTCCCTTGAAGTCATCCCAGGTCTTCGTTTCCTTCCCTGTCTCAGCGCTATCCTCTAAGCTGCCCAGTGGGTTGCTGTCTTCTCCACATGCTGACTAAAGCCATCAAGCTGGTCAGCGGGACACCTCAATGCTAGCCGGGCATGGTGGCGCATGCCTTTATCCCAGCACTGGGGGGAGGCAGAGGCAGGCGGATTTCTGAGTTCGAGGCCAGCCTGGTCTATAAAGTGAGTTCCAGGACAGCCAGGGCTATACAGAGAAACCCTGTCTTGAAAAACCAAAACAAAAACAAAAACAAAAAAAACCTGTAGGACACTTCAATGCTGCCATTTTCTCTTCTGATTGCAGAACAGCTTGAACATGCATCCTGTGCCCAATTACCTCACCCAGCCTCCACCCCCTCCTCCACCCCCTCCGCCTCTCCCCCCACCCCCCCAGCCTCCTCCTCCCCCACCCCAGACTCTGGGCCCTTCTGGGCGCTCCAACCCTGTTGGGAACAGTGTGGTGGAGGTGTACAATGCTGCTGCTCCCATGGCTGGGAACGGAACGGTGGAGATCCAGGCGCTGGGGATGCAGCCGTACCCGCCCCTGGAGGTGAGCAGAGGCGGTGGTGTGGTGGGTGCGTTCAGGGAAGCTGGGCACGGTCATCATGGGGAAGAGAAACAGACCCAACCCTCCTCTCATGAGTGCCTGTGTTGGGGAGAGGAGGGCTGTAATCATGCAGTCTACAGGTGGAACGCGCAAACCGTGTGAGGCCACTTAGGGCCGAGTAGCAAAATCTGGGTTTAAACCCAGACAGCCCAGCTCCAAAGCTACTTCATGAAGTCCCTCCCCTCCCCTCCCCTCCCCTTTTCTTCCTTTTATTGAGTGGATGGAGGCATGTGTGTGGTAGTCAGAGGACAACTTGTAAGAATCCATTCTCTCCTACCCTGTGGGTTGGTGTCCTCTCCACATGCTGACTAAAGCCATCAAGCTGGTCAGCGGGACACCTCAATGCTAGCCGGGCATGGTGGCGCATGCCTTTATCCCAGCAAATCATGAGCAAAGGCCTTTACCTATTGAGCCGTCTTATTGGCCCACTTCATGAAGTTCTGAGGGGTCTTGGGAGTACTTGGCCTGAGCCAGCCAGGGGCGAGCTTTAGTGGTGATGGAAGGGCAGTGGTTGAAAGCAGCTAGGGCCACAGTGAGGGTCCATGGCTGGTGAAGCTCTCTCTCCTGTCCCTTCAAAGGCTCTACCTTGTCACAGTGCTGTCTTTCTAGGTACCAAGCCAGTGTGTGGAGGCTCCAGTGTACCCCACTCCCCCAGTGTACAGCCCTGGCAAGCAGGAATTCAAACCCAAAGGACCCAGTTCCACTGCCCCCATGACCAATGCAACTGGGAGCACGGTGGCCACCTTTGACTCCCCACCAACGTTGAAGACCAGACGTGCTAAAGGTGCCAGTGGACTCCCAGAAGGTTAGCCACCCACCCAACCCGGGCATCTTTCCTCGGCATTGGCCTCCCCACAGGTTGCTTGGTTCTGGTCTTTGCTGTAAAAATGGTTAGGGTTGAATTTGGTGGCGTGTACTGGGAAGGCTGAAGTAGCACTGACTTCAGACTGGTGAGGATTTTCTTTCCTTGGGCCAGAAGCAGGAAATCTGGGAAGTCTGTGGCACTGTCACCAAGCACCCATGTGACTTTTATCGTTCTGTTTCTGTCCCTGGAGCATGGCTTCTAAGGACATGGTTTATCAGGGTGCCTTGTCACCTAGGTTGCCAAAATGCCAGTCATCAGTTTCATATTCCAGATAGGAAGAAAGAGGAGGAAGAGAAGGGTAAAGGGGTATCTCCCGGCTCCCAGAAGGTCTAGATGGCACCTTCTGCATATGTAGTCATGTGGCCATGCATAGGTGTGAAGAAACCTGGGAAATATTTGACTTAGCCAGGAACCCTGACTATCCTTTGACGTAGGGGATATTTGAAGATGGAAGGAGGGGCTGGAACTGGCTATCAGTCACACATGTGTGATCTTCCCCCTCCCAGAGATGCTAAGTGTGGCATCAGAACCGTGGAGGCAGAATTAGGGAAGGGATGTGTGGGGGAAGAAACTGGGAATTTCTTTTTTCTTTTTTCTTTCTTTTTTTTTTTTTTTTTTTTTTGGTTTTTTGAGACAGGGTTTCTCTGTATACCCCTGGCTGTCCTGGAACTCACTTTGTAGACCAGGCTGGCCTTGAACTCAGAAATCTGCCTGCCTCTGCCTCCCGAGTGCTGGGATTAAAGGCATGAGCCACCACGCCCGGCTGAACTGGGAATTTCTTAAGGGCTTCCCTTTCCACCTCTTCCTTATCCCTTCTTTCCACAAATGTGCACTAACGTCTGTGCATTACCCTCTAGGGGTTAGATCCCTGTCCAAGGTCTCCTCTGATGTCGGTCACTCACAGTTTGATGGAGAGATGGGCAGGCTAGGAAAGGACACACCTACCTTTCTGGAGGGAAGGAAGAAGTCATGTTGGTACCTGGGAGCAAGCTTCCCAGGCAGGGGGATGAACAGGTACAAAGTCCTGAGGGAAGACCATGTGTGCGGGCATCACGAGGAGCAAGGAGTCCATCGCAAGATGGAGGGAATGCTGAAGTTGGCAGAGGCTGAGGAAGTGGAGTTCTGAAGGCCGTGACAGAGAGGGTGGATTTCATTGTGAGGCAGAGGAAGCCTTTGAGAGAGCTTTGTCTGTTCCCTTCAGAGCAAGCCTTGGACTTTCCCTCTTACAGTGCCTACACATAGATAGAGATGTTTCCAACGTGTGTGCCTGTCTGACCCTAGGGGAGAAGCGGTTCCCAGCTTCCCTCCACTGGGACCTCAGCCTGACCATCCTTCTCCTCCATTGCCTTCCAGCTGCAGGGAAGCCAAAAGCTCAGAAACTCAAGTGCTCCTACTGTGACAAGTCCTTCACCAAGAACTTTGATCTTCAGCAGCATATCCGAAGGTAGCCCTGAGGGCCGGTGTCTCCAGCACAGGGCCGGGAAGTGAGGTGCCCTTCTCAGGCCCTCTGCCCATCCGCATGCCTGCAATACAGAGGAAGAGGGTTTCCTACATTCTTCTCAGATCCAGGGGCCTGAGCATACTCGCTGAGACAGGAAGATTGGCAGGCCTGTGTGGGCAGGCACTCTTGAACAGAGAGCATCTTTACACACACACACACACACACACACACACACACACACACACACGTTTCCAAACATTGCCAAATGTTGCTGAGAGTAAACTAGATCTCATTGAGAACATTCAGCGATGCTGGGAATGTACAAATTGGCACTGTTAGCCTTGCATGGCTGTTAGAACCTGGTTAGTGCAGCTGAGAATCAGAACTTTTAAATTTCACCCTAATGAAGCTAAGTGTGACAGGTCCCAAACAGCTGGCATCTACCTTATTGCATGGTGCCTCTTCGGTTCTAGATGACATCATTGTTATAGTCACTGCATTTTTGATTACTGCATTTTCAATACACAGGTACTCATAAGAAGTGGTTTTTCATATTCAGCAGCAAACAATGGGGCGGCTTCGTTTTTAAAATTATCTTGAAAGTTGGATGTGGGGGTGCACACCTTTAATCCCAGCTCTCAGGAGACATGGGCAGCTAGAGCTCTGTGAGTTTGAGACCAGTATGGTCTACCCAGTGAGCTTCAGGCCTGCTGGGATTATATGGTGAGACTCTGTCTCAAAAGAAAAAAAAAAAATTACCTTAAGTTTTGCAGTGGTATGTTGAGAGGATTTAGTGGCCCAGCTCTTACCCAGTGTATACAAGTCCCTGGGTTCAGTCCCCAGCACCACAAAACAACAGGAAATTGATTTTGCTAGATGTGGTAATGCACTCCTGTAATCCTGGTACTTGGAATAGAAAAGAAGATCAGAAATTCAAGGCTATCCTTGATTGTATTCAAGGTCAACCTTAGCTATATAGCAAGTTCTAGGCCGACCTGGGCTACATGAGACCTAGAAAAAAATTTTTTTTTTTATATTTTCTTGGGGACTGGAGAGGTGGCTCTGAGGTTATGAGTACTGGCTGCTCTTTCAGGGGACCCAGATTCAATTTCCAGCACCATCTGTAACTCCAATTCCAGAAAGCCCAGTGTTCTCTTCTGACCTCTGTTTGTGGCAAGCACACATGTGGCACACAGACATGTATGCACTCAAAACAGCCATACACAAAAAAATAAAAATAAATCTTAAAGAAAAAAAATTTTTTTCCCAAAGCTGGAGGTTATGACTTACTGTAGGAGTTCTGGGGTCCTGTCCCCATAAGGACAAAACAGGCAAACATTCTACCCCAAAAGAACAAATGCCAATTAATTAATAACTAATAACAAATATAGCAGCCACTGGGTTGAGACAGTACTTGGGCCAAGGAGATGGTAAAGGAGTTTGCTGCCAAGGCCAACAACCTGGGTTCAGTTTCACATATATGCTGTGGCACATTCATGCTTTTACACACACAGACACACACACACACACACACACACACACACACACACACACACAAACATTTGTTTCCAGTCAGGAAATCTGTCATCTCAGATGTGAGGTAGCCAAGGAGAGGTTCAAGAACCCAAGACTGGTCTATCTGCCACACTGGGAGAACAGGTCTTCATGGTGTCAGAATGACGGCCAGAGGCATCTCTGGGCCCCCCTGGGGACTGTGAGCTCTTGGGCAGAGGCCATGTCCTTGTTTGTACACAAGAATGCTGACTAACCTTGTTCGTATAGCCACACAGGGGAGAAGCCCTTCCAGTGCATTGCGTGTGGCCGTGCCTTTGCCCAGAAGTCTAACGTCAAGAAGCACATGCAGACTCATAAGGTGTGGCCTCCAGGGCGAAGTGGCGGCACAGTCTCCCGAAACTCTGTGACCGTACAAGTCATGGCTTTGAACCCCAACAGGCAGGAAGAAGAAGACACGGGTGAGTGGACTGGGAGAGCCGCTCTCTCCCCTCATCCCCTCTGAAGCTTTAGAGAGCTGTCTGATTGTTGTGGGAACCAAATCCAGGGTCTCTTGTATTCTAGAGGAGAGCTCTATCTCGGCGATACATGCTCGGTCCCAGCAAACCCAGCCTCATAGCTGATCGTTGGGTGGCCTCTGTGACTTCTCTGGGCTTCAGCCTACTTTATCTATGAAATGGGAGCCAGAGAACTGGGTGTGGTAGACGGGTATCATCCCAGCCTTGGTGGAGCTAAGATGGGAGGAGCAGGAGTTGGTGGTCCATCTCTGCCGCATAGTGATTATGAGTCCAGTCTATATGGCAGCCTATCTAAAAAAGGGAACACAAGATGAAAGGAAGGACGCCAAATATATAATATATTTGCCCTTACTCGAATACTGTGTTCAGGGCAGGTGTAGACATCACTCACTAATTAGTTACTATCTCTTTCTTTCTGGCTGAGTCTGAATCCCACATTAGAATCTATATTCTTCCTTCCTTCCTTCCTTCCTTTCTTCCTTCCTTCCTTCCTTCCTCCCTCCCTCCCTCCCTCCCTCCCTCCCTCCCTCCCTCCCTCCCTCCCTTCCTTCCTTCCTTCCTTCCTCTCACTGTGCCCTCCCCTCCCCTGGGTCTCATGTAGCTTGGGCTGGCTTAGAACTTGCTGTATATCTGAGATTGACCTTGGACACCTGATCTTCCTGCCTCCACCTCCTGAGTGCCATGGTTACAGACCTGCGCTACTTCACCCAGTTCTATGTAGTGCCAGACGCTGAGCCCAGGGCATCGTTTGTTCTATAGGCTCTTAATGACAGGGAGTGTGGGATGGCTTAGTTAGCAAAAAAATGATGGGGCAAAGATAAGTGTCCTTGTTAGAAAGGCCCAGGGGGCAGTCTGAGTATGCGTAGGAGTCTTCAGTGTTTAATGACCATGGAGAGGGCAGTATCGAAGCAAGGGTAGGAAGAGGAACAGAGGTCACTAGCTGTCTCTCAGTCAGAATGTATTTCAAGGGTTGTGCATGTAGCTCAGGATAAAGTGTTTGCCTCCACCCAGGATGCCCTGGGTTCAGGCCCCAACAGTGCATAAACAGAGCAGGGTGGGTGGAAGTTAGGAGATAGTGGAGGAGGATTAGAAGTTCAAGGTTGTGAGCCTAGCCTTTAATGGCTGAGCCATCAGCCTATCACTGCAAAGAGAGGCCCATTGGACTTGCAAACTTTATATGCCCCAGTACAGGGGAATGCCAGGGCCAAAAAGTGGGAGTGGGTGGGTAGGGGAGTGGAGGGGAGGCTATGGGGGACTTTTGGGATAGCATTGGAAATGTAAATGAGGAAAATACCTAATTAAAAATATTTTTAAAAATTAATGGGAAAATATTAAAAAAAAAAAAAAAAGAAGTTCAAGGTTGGGGCTGGAGAGATGGCTCTGCAGTTAAGAGCCTCATGTCTCGCTGTACCGGAGCAAATGTGCTGAGTTCGAGTGCAGCCTTGAACACAGCGTGTGGCAGCAAGTCTGCAGTAGGTGTCCCAGGAGCCTTTCCGTGTGGGGTGGCGCTTGTTCTACCTCACTCAACACCCTTCCCTGTGACTGTTTCTCTCTGCCTAGGGTTGGGTCAGTCACTGTCCAGTACCACACAGCCCCAGGCCTTGCCCACGGCAGGTGAGGATGAAGGTGACAAGCCAGAGGCCAAGCAGGTGGTCCTGATCGACAGCTCTTACCTGTGTCAGTTCTGCCCCAGCAAGTTCAGCACCTACTTCCAGCTCAAGTCCCACATGATTCAGCACAAGAAGGAGCAGGTGGGTGGGGATGCAGTGGGGTGACATGGCCCCCCATTTATGAGCTTGGTGACACTGGGGTCACACCCCTGCTGCCTGGAGAAATGATATATAGTTAGGTTAGATCATAGAGACCTTTGAGTTGTTAGCTGGCTTAAATGGTTAGGGACTTTGTTATCTGACATAACAGGAGACTGAGCCAGGGCAATCGGTCAGCTCAGCATCAAGGGTGGCTGTTATCATAAGGTGTGGCCTGGTCCTACATTTTGGCTTACCTGGTGTTTACAGTCATTTTTTTTTTAAGAGACAGGTTATGGCTGTGTAGCCCAGGCTGACCAGAGCTGGCTATGTAGATCAGGCCAGCCTCAAATTTGCAAAGATCTGCCTGCTTCTGCCTAATGGGTGCTGGGATTAAAGAGCATCACCATGCCCCGCACTCTTGTTTCCGACCTTTGTTTATTTAATGTGTGCGCATGTGCACACGCTCACACAAGTGCTGAGGTGCATACGCAGGTCAGAGGACAGCTAGTAGGAGCTGGTTCTCTCCCTTCACCATGGTGATCCAGAAAGTGAGGTCACGATCGTCAGGTTCAGGGGCTTTACCTGCTGAGCCACCTCGCTGCCCCTGTCAGGGTTACTCTCCATAGAAAATCCAATCATAGTGTTTCTCATGAACAGTGGAAACCTTTCCTAGAATTCTCTGTATCTCTTATGGATCAGAGACTGTTTTGTTTTGTTTTGTTTTGTTTTTTAAAGACAGGGGCTCTTAAAACAAAGCAGCGGCTCAGAGGCCAAGTGCACTGAGTTTAGTCCCCAGCACCCACATCAGGTGGCTCTAGCTCTGAGGGATGGCACCCTCTTCTAGGCTCTGAGGGCACTTGTACTGGCATGTGCATGCACATGTGTGCTGAGACTGACCTAGAACTGATCTTCCAAGCACTGAGATTATAAGTGTGTGTGCCCGTCTATGAGGTGTTGGAGGGCTTTGTGCATGGTAGATAAGCCTGCTACCGACTGAGGCAAATGAGTGGTGTCCCTGGCTCCAGAGCCCTTGCTCTTTTTTTTTTTCTTTTAAGATTTATTTATTTATTATATATATAAATGAGTACACTGTAGCTATACAGTCTTCTACTACTATACACATATTAATAGTGATAAGAGCAAGGGCTCGGGCTGGCGAGATAGCTCAGTGGGTAAGAGTACTGTACAGCTACAGATTGTGAGCCTTCATGTGATTGTTGCGTATTGAATTTAGGACCTCTGCTCACTCTGGTCAACCCCACTCGCCTAGTCCCTGCTCGATCTGGCCCACATAAGTACACTGTAGCTGTCTTCAGACACACCAGAAGAGGGCATCTGATCTCATTACGGGTGGTTGTGAGCCACCATGTGGTTGCTGGGATTTGAACTCAGGACCTTCGGAAGAGCAGTCAGTGCTCTTACCCACTGAGCCATCCCGCCATCCCTAGCCCTTGCTCTTATCATTATTAATATGCGTATAGTAGTAGAAGACTGGCTAATGGCTAGGGCTTTGTTTCTCTCCTATCAAAATAGGCCTGAAAGGAGCAGTCCTGGGCTTGGGTAGCAGGCTAGGTGTATCACCGAGGGCCGGCTTCTGACTCTCTGCTCTAGAGTCTCTGGCTTGTGGCATTCACACTCCAAGCTGCAGAATACTTGCTATGTCTCCATCTGTCACACTTATATGCCAGTCAAGATAAATGCAGAGAAAGAGAAGGGATTCCTGCCAGCAGGCTTTTGCCATTTTGTTTTGGGAGGGATGGTGTCCCCAGAGACCATCACCTGGATATCATTGCCAAGGAAGGAGCCATATGGCTGACACTAGATGCAAGGCTGTCAAGAGGGTGAAGGCTTTTTATCCAGTCTGTTGCTACCTGGGGCAAATTGGAGTGGATGTAATTAAGAATAAAGAGAGCTTGACAGTGTGTGGGCACCTAAGGAACAAGATGAGCACTAGAGTTTTCAAAATATTAAAAGCATATTTGTTATAGACTTGACATCAGACATGTCAGAATGTCACATGGCTCATGAAAGGAGAGGTGGAAATGATAGTACAGCTCACTACATTTGTCTCTACATTTGACTGTCCCACATCAGACTGCTAAGCTAGATACATTTTTTTTTTTTCGAGACAGGGTTTCTCTGTATTTCTCTGGCTGTCCTGGAACTCACACTATAGGCCATTCTGTAGCTGGCCTCGAGCTCAGAATACTGCCTGCCTCTGCCTCCCAAGTTCTGGATCTATCTTTTTTTTTTAAAGATTTATTTATTATATGTAAGCACACTGTAGCTGTCTTCAGACACCCCAAAAGAGGGCATCAGATCTTATTACGGATGGTTGTGAGCCACCATGTGGTTGTTGGGATTTGAACTCAGGACCTTCGGAAGAGCAGTCAGTGCTCTTAACTGCTGAGCCATCCCTCCAGCCCCTGATGCAAATTCTATTCATGTCTCATCCATAGTCTTTGGAGTTAGCTCTTCTGTTTGCCAAGAAAAAAAAAAGTCTCTTCCCTTAGGACTAGGGACATGTACAAGACCCTGAGTTACATCACACATGTACTCTCAAAAATCATTTACATCAGATTATGGAACATTGAACTTGAGAGTCTGGGTCCAAAGTCAATAATAAATAGTAAGACTAGCCATGTCCCCAAGGAGCGAGAGGACTCTAGGGAAGTTTGTTGGGTAGCGGTCCTAAAGGTGGTCCCCAGACTATTATTCTCCGTGATGATACTAAGAGTAATGTGTTTGGGCCATCCACACCTGTCAAGTCAGAGATCCTGGTGGTGGTGCCTCTCAAATATTTCTTTTCTTTTTCTTTTTTTGATATGAGCCTGATGTAGCTCAGACTAGTTGCAAACTCACTGTGTAGCTAAAGATGATCTTTTTGTTGTTTTAACTTTTAAAGACTTACTCTATTTTTGTATGTGAATGCTTTGCTTGTGTGTATGTATGCATACTGTACCATGTGTATACCCCGTGCTTTGGAGGTCAGAAAAAGGCAATGGATCCCCTGCAATCAGAGTTAGGGGTGGTGATGGACAACTGTGTGGGAACGGGGAATTGAACCTGGGTCCTCTGCAAGAGCAGTAAATGCTCCTAATGACCCTGATGGCTGAGCTGTCACTCCAGCCCCTACTGATGATGACTTGGGCTCCAGACCTTCCTGCCTTTTCTTCCCAGGTGCTGCGGTTACAGGTGGGCACCACTGCCTCAGCTAGCAATGTCCACGTGTTCTGAAAGTCACAACATGATTTCCTGTGGCATTAAAAGGGCAGAGTGTCATCCCTTCGCTGTATTTCCAGGCCTTGGGTAATTTTTATGGATACAGTCAAGCTTCACAGAGCCTAAGGGAGGGATAACTGGCCAAAAGACGAGAACCCTGAGCCAGGCACTGGTGGCGCACACCTTTAATCCCAGCACTTGGGGGGCAGAGGCAGGCGGATTTCTGAATTTGAGGCCAGCCTGGTCTACAGAGTGAGTTCCAGGACAGCCAGGGCTATACAGAGAAACCCTGTCTCAAAAAAACAAAATAACAAACAAACAAAAAAGAATTAAACAGAGGGCTAAGAGATAGAACCAAATGGTAGTCTGCTTGCCCAGTATTTGGGAGGCTCTGTTTCATCTGTGGTTGGCAGATTGTCCACGGCAGTGTGTATAGCCTCATTCTCGGTCGCGAAGCTGTGGCAGCTGTAGAGGCGACTCCCACCTTTCTCACCTTCCATTGTCTCCCCTCAAGGTGTACAAGTGCGTGGTCAAAAGCTGTGCCCAGATGTTCCCCAAGCTGGACACCTTTCTGGAGCACATCAGAAGCCACCAGGAGGAGCTGAGCTATCGCTGCCATCTCTGTAGCAAGGACTTCCCCTCACTGTATGACCTGGGCGTACACCAGTACTCCCACAGCCTCCTGCCGCAGCACAGCCCCAAGAAGGACAGCACCGTCTACAAGTATGTACCATGCCACCAGCTGTACCATGCCACCAGCCACACGACTACACACAGCAGGCAGGGAGCCCTGGGCTCAGATGCTCAGGAGTCTGAGGCTGAAAGCCGAGGTCCTGCCTGGAAGGTTTCAGTGTTGGTACCAGTAGGGAAAATGAGGCTGACCCTTCTTAGACCACTCTTGGTTTGCCAGCCATTTATCATAGAAAAGGGTTACCAGGGGCCAGAAAGATGGCTCAGTGAGTAAAGGTGCTTGCTACCAAGCTTCATGACCTAGGTTTGAATCCTAAGACCCAGCACGACTGAGGGAAGGAACTCACTTCCACAAAGTTGTCCTCTCACCCCCTCTACCAAGTACACACACAAAATAAATAAATACAAATGAGAAGGGGAAAATGTTTAGTAGTTCAGTGGGTAAGAGTATTTGCAAAGGACCTGGGTTCAGTTCCCAGTGCCTACATGGTGGTTCAGAACTTCCTGTAACAGAAGAGGGAGCTGGTGCCCTCTTCTGGCCGCTGTGGGCTCCTGCAGGCACAAGGTGCCTATAAACTCATGGCGACTCACACACACAGAAAACAGTCTTGGCGCATGCCTTTAATCCCAGCACTTGGGAGGCAGAGGCAGGTGAATTTCTGAGTTTGAGGCCAGCCTGGTCTACAAAGTGAGTTCCAGGACAGCCAGGGCTACACAGAGAAACCCTGTCTCAAAAAACCAAAAAAAAAAAAAAAAAAAGAAAAGAAAAAAAGAAAACAGTCTTGAAAAACGGTGTTATGGGTTGTCAGAAATGAGATCACTACATAAATCTTCAGCTCTTTGTCCCCGTGGCTGTCAATCTTTCCTTCACCCCTCCCTAGAGAACCTCCCTGTGTTTTCCGGGCCGCCTTTCTAGAGGGTGCATTCTGTAGACGCCTACCATCACAGTTTTGCCCTTTGGATTTTTCCTGCCCATTTGCTGGCTACTGGTTAGAAGCAGGTGTTTTGCAAACAGTCCTGAGTCCGTGGGAACAGGTGGGGACAGGTATCTGTCTGGGACACCTTCCACTGAATGTTTTAATGTTGGTATGGCTTTTGTGTCTCTATACAAACTTGTACCTGGAAGGACCTGACAGGTGGCCTCTCTTACCTCAGAAACTTCTGGGTGAGGCTTCTGGCTTGACAACAAACAAATGCAGATCTCTGAGGACAGGTGTGTGAGCCAGCTCAGGCCGCAGCTGCTTCAGAGTTGCCTGAGGGAATAATAAGGACTGTGGAGCCACCTGCCAGCGTTCAGATCCCAAACTGCCTTTTCCCATGCAGGACTTTGGGGAAAGTGTCAAACTGTCCTGGGCCTTAGCTTCCTCACCCGTGATAAGGAGGTCCTGGTAGTGCTTAGTCTATTAGGATGAGTGCCCCCTCCCTTGGTGTGTCTCCCACTCACTGTCTCCTATAGTCCTGGCTGATTCCCCTGTGTAGCCAAGGATGGCCCTTAATTACCTTGTCTTCACGTCTCTTAAGCACTCCTATGTAGTTCAGGCTGGCCGTGAACTCTCTGTGTAGCTGAGGGTGACCCTGAACTCTGATCTTTACCTCCTGATGCTAGGATAACATTTGTTCCACCGCACTTCAATTATGCAGTGTTGGGGACCAAACTAAGAGCCTCGATGCTAGGCAAGACTCGGGCAGCTCAGTTATATCCCCTCCCCTTCCTCCTCCCATTTTGTTTGTTTGTTTGTTTGTTTGTTTCCACATGTAACCCAAGCCAACCTCGAACTCACTGTGGCGCTGAAATCGGCATTATGTTTGAAGCGAGCCTCTTGCCTGAGAGAGCTGCAATTCTAGACCAGGGCCACTGTGCCAGTTTTCTCCTGGACTCTTAGTAAGGGTCAAATAAAAGAAGAATCTATCATGCACTGTTCTTGGAACACAGAGGTACTTAGCGAGAGACTGCTCAGTCCTCTTTGCTGTATTGTTCAGCAGTGAGCAGAAACCCAAAGTGACAATGACTTAAATGAAAGATTTGCCCTTCAGCAGGTAGATTAAGCTTTTCTGGTGGCTTTGGCAGTTGGTCGCTGTGTGTCCTCAGAATTAACTCGACTTGACCTGCCTATGGAATGTCCCCAAGCCACTGAAGTGACTCTCATGCCTACCACTGACTGTATTTGGTTCTTGGGTTTGTTTGTTTTGTTTTGTTTTTGTTTTTGCTGTTTTTGTTTTCCTTTCTTTTTGTTGTTTGTTTGAGTCAGGGTGTTGCTCCACTGGCCTGACTGGCTGGTGTGCAGCTGAGGCTAGCCTTAATTCATAGCAACCTTCCACCATGTTTCCCAGGTGCTGGCTTGTATCACACCTAGGACCCCCACTCCCTTTTTTTTCCTTTTGAAAATATGATTTATCGCCCGGTGTCACAGCACATGTAGCCCCAGCATTTGGGAATTGGAGGCAGGAATTCAAGGCCTCATCTACATAGAAGTTTGAAACCAGCTTGGACTCCATGAGACCCTGTCTCAAAAAAAGAAAAAAATATATTGATCGTATTTTCTCCCTAGTTACAAAAGGGCATTCTTGTTAAATACAGAGAAAGGGTGTTTTGTTTTGTTTTGTTTTTTAATTTTTGAGAATGTAGTCAGGGAGAACCTGAATGCCTGATCTTCCTGTCTCTACCCCAGGCCACTGGGGTAATAGGTATGGCCCAAGTCCCCCGAGATTTTTTTCTTTAAATTAAAAAAAAAAATGTTATTGTTGTTTATCCATGGAAACCTGATGAGGGCATTGAGTCCCCTGAAACTAGAGATACAGAAAGTTGTGAGCTGCATTGTGGGAGCTGGGGATTGAACCCAGGTCCTCTGGGAGAACAGCCAGTGTTCTTAATCACTGAGGCCTGATTTTCATTTTTAAAGGTGTCATCTGGCGTCCCTGGGGGATAAGGGACTTCAGGGTAAGAATGAGGCCGAGGAGCCAGAGAGGCTCGTACACAAGCTCCGCAGCTCTGAGGAGAGCGGAGGAGGTCAGAGGAGAGAGGGCACATTGAGAATGAATGGCACGTGGAATTTTGCCTCCTGAAGTTGGTTTAGGGGAAGCAGGGGAAACTTGCTAGAGCTCATCTCTCTCTTCTCTCCCACTGAGGTGTGTCAAGTGTGTCAACAAATACTCCACTCCCGAGGCCTTGGAGCACCACGTGCAGACGGCCACTCATAGCTTCCCCTGCCCGCACTGCCAGAAGGTAGGTGACACAGCGTTTCCCTCAGAGGAGGCCCTAAGAAAAGAAGCCTTCACAGAGGCAGTGGCACCTGACTTGGGTTTTGAGGAATGAGTAGGAGTTTATAACCAAGAAAAACCGTCCTTTGTGTAGGAAGAATAGCCTGGGGGGTAACACAGAGGGGGTATGCTCTGACTGGGCTCACAAGTGCCTCGAGAGCTGAGTGGTCTGGAGGGTTAGGTCTGACACTCCGGCCTCTAGCCCCCATGAACAGATAGGATGATGTTTCCAAGAAGCAAGAAACCAGGGTCCCGGGGGCTGGTGAGATGGCTCAGTGGGTAAGAGCACCCGACTGCTCTTCTGAAGGTCCAGAGTTCAAATCCCAGCAACCACATGGTGGCTCACAACCATCTGTAACAAGATCTGACTCCCTCTTCTGGTGTGTCTGAAGACAGCTACAGTGTACTTACATATAATAATAAATAAATCTTTAAAAAAAAAAAAAACAAAAAAAAAAAACAGGGTCCCAGAGCTTGGCTGTGGAAGGTCTGGGAAGGGGTCCTAGAACTGATCTGCCAAGGTCTTCCCTCTAGGTCTTCCCCTGTGAACGCTACCTGCGGCGTCACTTACCCACCCATGGCAGTGGTGGCCGATTCAGGTGCCAGATCTGTAAGAAGTTCTTCCGGAAGGAGCACTACCTCAAGCTACACGCCCACATCCACTCAGGTGGGTGCCCGGCCCACCCATGCCCCACCTACCCCTTCTTGTCTGGCCTGCCCCTCTGTTGCTTTTCCATCCTACCAGCCCTTCTCTGAATCTCTCTTCCTGCTCTCCACACTGATTGCCACTCACCTGTCCCCACCGGTGGCACGGGGTTCCCACCACCCCACCTGTGGACCGGGGGTTATCAACACCTTGAGAGTAGAGGTGAGTCCCAGAGGCAAGTGAGGGGACTTTGGCTCTGCCCTCTGGATTACCTCATGGGTCTAGGGTGACCATCCTCCTGCAAACACCTACCCCCTCTCCCAGGTTTCCTGCCTGGGGTATAGTAAAAGTTTTTTCTTTTAATCATTAAACTTTCTTGGAGGAGGGAGAGACGTATCACACATAGCTAAGGTTAATTTTGCATTCCCCACCTTCCTGCCTCTCACTCAAGTGCTAGGATTATGGGTCTGTGCCACAGGATTCAGTTGTTGTTTTTTAGTGTATGTGTGCGTATGTGTGCACGCGTGTGTGCATGTGTGTGTGTGTGTGTGCACGTGCGTGCACACCAGGCCTGCTTTAACCCTTATGCACCTGGCGATTCTCCTGCCTTCACCCCTCTCCTCCCTTTAGCAGTACAGGATTACAGATGTGCCCCTCCCGGCTTTATGGGAGTTCTGGAGATTCAGACTCAGGTCCTCACACTTGTATAGCAAGAATTTACCCATGGAGCCATGCCGATCCCAGAATTAAATTTTATCTTTAAAATAAGTACTGGCTGGGTGTGGCTACACCCTGTAATCCTGGCTACTACTCCCGAGGCTGTGATGGGAGGACCCAGGGGTTTGAGATAAGCCTGGGCGATAAAGTGAGTCTCTCTTTCAACACAATACCAGACAAAAATTCCTGCAAGCTAGGACCTGCAGGTCATATAAAGTACTCTCAACTCCCTCCCCAGTAACTGTGGTTACTGTCTAGATTGGGTGACTATAGTTTAACACATTAGAAAAAAACAACAAAAAAAAAAGATTTATATATCTGTGTTTGTGTGAGTGTATGCCATGTGCATGCAGTACCAAATGACACCAGAGGAGAGCGCTACAGAAGTTGTGGGCTGCCCAACAGTGGTGTGGTGCTTTCCTGGCAAGCATCAAGCCTTAAGTTCCATGGTGACACATTACTATAATCTTAGCACTTGGGAAGGCTGAGGCAGGAGGATTGGGCACTCCAATCTAGCATGGGCTACACAGTGAAAACTTGTCTCGAACCCCAAACACAACCCCTCCAAATTCCCTATGCCAAGTCAGGAAGAATAAGAAAAGCCAGTTGTGGGAAGGGCTGGGCCCTAAATTCAGCTTCCCTCCCCATGGGACTCATGTGGTGTTCCTGTGTCCCTAGGTGAGAAGCCCTACAAATGCTCAGTGTGTGAGTCTGCCTTCAACCGCAAAGACAAGCTGAAGAGACACATGCTGATCCACGAGCCCTTCAAGAAATACAAATGCCCCTTCTCGTAAGTAGGGGAGCCTTATTTATGGGCCTGGGGTTAGATTACTTTAGAGGGGACAATATGGAGGGCTGGACTTAGGGTCTCTCTTCATGTGCCTCAGTCCCCACCCTGCTTGACAAAGGCTGGTGCAGGGACCAGTGAGAGGACCCATGCTCTCACACCTAATTAACTGATGGCTTTGGGTTCCAGGATGCACACGGGCTGCAGCAAGGAGTTCAACCGGCAGGACAAGCTGAAAGCCCATATCCTCTCCCACGCTGGTAAGAGGCTTAGGGGACTGGCTAAGATGATTCTCAGAGATAGAGCCATCAGAAGGAAAAGCAGACACCCGTGTGAGACACATTGTGGGTTGCTGCTCATCCACTCCTGAGCGCTAGAAGCCAGATCTGTGTTGGGGACCTTGGCGCAACAGAGATGAATCAGATGCAGTCCCAGTCCCAGAGGAAGTAGTTGTGAGAATAGGGACTATGGGCAGTGACATAGAGGTGTGTTGGTGCCATCCAAGATGTGGCCCATGGGTAGCCTGGGAAGGCAGGTCAGAGATCTCCAAGCCACCTTCCCAGGGGAAACAAGAGTATTTATCAGCAGTATTTATCAGCAGCTCACCTTCCATCCACCCCCCCACCCCCACATCCATCGTCCACGCCCACCTCCACATCCATAGTAACCCAGAGTAGCATCTTCTCCTTAGTGGAACAGCCAAAAATGTCTCCAAAAGTTCCCTTGGAGACCAAGTTGCTCCTGTTAAAAACTTGAAGTAAACTGGGAATGTGGCTCAGTTGGTAGAGCAGTTGCTTAGCATACGTAAAGGCCATGGTATAATCCCAACAACACATAAACTAAGCGTGGTAGCTAACAACTGTAGTTCCAGCACATGGGAGATAGAAGCAAGAGGATTGAAGCCAGCCTGAAGCCAAGTGGTACGTCTTCAATCCCAGCACTTGAGAGGCAGAGGCAGGCAGATCTCTAAGTCTGAGGTCAGCCAGGTCTACAGAGTTCCAGGACAGCCAGGGCTACAAGAGTGGAACTCTGCCTCAAAACAAAAAAGCCATCTTGAACTACATGACAGCTCCCCCTCTTTTTTAAATAGGACATGGGAGAGAGTAGATCAAGACCTTTGACATCTTGGCTTTGAATCTTGATGCTACCAGCTTCCTGCTGGGTCGGTCCCAGGCAAGTGGCTGCCCCTTTTTGGACCCCAACCCCAGGAAGCTGAATGAAAGCTAAAGGCATTTACTGAAGGAGACAGGCCCCGCAGGCTGAGTGTGGGGGTCTGGGAAGTGCTCCACAGAGCTTGGGCCTGAGGAGAGAGGCGATCCAGGAAATCTTGCTTGGAAGAGAGAATAGCAAGTACAGGCCCCTTGGATAAGGAAAGACCAGAGGGGGCTGAGCCCAGGGCAAAGGGTTGAGGAGGGCAGGGCATGCTGCATCCGAAGGAAAGGAGGCCTCACAGCAGGGCTTAAGCATCAAGCCTTCTTTTTTTCTTTTTTCTTTTTTTTTTTTTTTTTTTTTTTTCTGGTTTTTCTCTGTGTAGCCCTGACTGTCCTGGAACTCACTTTGTAGACCAGGCTGGCCTCGAACTCAGAAATCCGCCTGCCTCTGCCTCCCAAGTGCTGGGATTACAGGCATGCGCCACCACGCCCAGCAGCATCAAGCCTTCTACTCTCTGTGCCTTATGAAGCATCCCTTTCTCCCACTGGCGATGGTCTGAGGGGCATCGGTGAGACCTGCAGCCTAGAAGAGGTGGCTGTGCCTGGTCACCCAAGTGAGAGGTGGCATGACCCACAGAGTTCACCAAGGCCTAGGGGTTTAGCAGATGACTTCAGGCACGGGAACAGCAAGTAGGAAGGCCCAGGGCAGGGAGCAGCAGAGTGGAGGAGTGAGTGGCAGGCAAAGGGTGAGAAGCAACAGTGGAGCCCCTGAGGCCCAACCGCACAGGGCCTGAGCCCACAGTCATTCCCGGGTGGGACACGGGCAAGATGAGGTGCCTGCCTGTGTCAACCCCTGATGGCTACTCATTCCCCAGGCCTGAAGCTCCACAAGTGTGGGCTGTGCAGCAAGTCCTTCAGCCGTCGAGCTCACCTGGCAGAGCACCAACGAGCCCACACAGGCAACTACAAGTTCCGCTGCGCGGGCTGCGCCAAGGGCTTCTCACGACACAAATACCTCAAGGATCACCGCTGCCGCCTGGGCCCCACCAAGGACAAGGACCTGCAAGCCCGGCGGCCTCCCCGGAGGAGGGCAACGGCGCGTGGTGGTGGCAGCATCGCCAGCGGGCACAAGGAGGAGAACCCCATGCCAGACCCGCTGGGGCTGGAGGAGCTGAAGGCCGCAGGACCCTCGCCTGAGGCTGCCCCTGGCAAGCCACCCTTTGAGCAGGACGCTGTGTTGTCCATTGTGGTGGGCGGGGACCCGGAGCTGGTGGTGCCTGGGCACACAGAGGGTCTGGGCTCCAACCTGGCACTTGCCGAGCTGCAGGCTGGAACCGAGGGAGGGTGTGCCATGCTCGCCGTCCCAGTCTATATCCAAGCCTCAGAGTAACCAGGCTAGACTTCCCGGAGGTGTGTGTGTTGGGGGCGGGGAGGGTGCACTAGCACAATCCCTTTTGGAAGTTACTGTATCAGCCTTGCCCCACCGCTGTTCTTCCATGCCCCGAGATTATCTGGGGAAACCTGTAGCACTCACAGGGTCTGAGGCAGGCACCATAGCTCCAGGGCATAGCAGCGGTAAGAGAGATGGCCAGAGCATGAAGTGCTCAGGGCCTAGCTGATGGAGGCTGGTACTTGGGCATCCTTTAAGACACGGTAGGGTGGCCCCACCCACCTATCCAGGTTACCTGGGGTGGCCTCAGGTTGTGCTGCTCTTCAGGATGCTAGCTGGATGTGGCTGGAGTCCTTGTGTGTTAAACACTTCTTGATGAGGGATTCCTCAGACGACTGTATGAGGTGAGCATGTAAGAGGCACTTATCCTGGGGCGTAGACTATAGCTGCCAGCCAGCCCTTGCTTCAGATTCACCACTGTGACCTGAGCAAGCACATCACCTCTCTCTGTTCCACGTTCCTCACCTGTGCAACAGGACTTCGTATAGCACTACCTCCTAGAGTGTTCCGAGGACATAGTATACGAAAATGTGCAAAGGACTGGGCACAGTACCCATGGCCTGGCAAGTGCTCAATAAATCTCAATAAATGTTTTTACCAACCTCATGGGTCCAAACCACCCAGGCCTGAGTCTCAGAGATTCCTTTCTTGTCCCCCAGGTGGCACCACTCCCTCTAAAGCACAGGAGGATACTATGTAGCCCTCCTATTGACCAGAGGAGAATCAGCAGGCTCACACGGATTACAGTCATAACTCCAGCAGCCCACAGCACTCAGGAAGCTGAGGCAGGAGGATTTTGAGTTTCAGGTCAGCCTGGGTTATAGGCTGTTGACCCTCTCTTCCTCATGGGTGCAGGACTGAAGCTTGTCTGGTGGTTATCACAGAGCACAGTCTGTGCAAATGGCCCGTGGAAGAGGTTTATACTTATGTGTGGAACTTTAGAATCCTGGGTCTTCCCCCATGCTGTGGATTCTCTAGATAGAAGTCCCTCTCCCTGTGTGTCCCTAACTCCAGTGGTCCCTTCCAGTCCAGCCGGTCTGGGTGGGAGGCAAGCCAGGACAGTTTGAAAGGCAGTAGGAGAAGTCCTCAGTACTGCATTAAACCAAGTGATGGCACACTTGTGTAACCCCAATGTGGGTAGTGAAGGCAGGAGGTTTGGGTACATTGAGATGGAGGCCAGTCTGGGATATGTGGGACCCCTGTCTCCAAATAATAAATGTCAAAATAGTGAAATTAGAACAAACTACAAATAAAACAAGAATTATGATGACATGCACTACAATGGGAAACTCGATAGAGGTCTCCATGCCGGGAATGAGGCAAGGATTCATTTCAGTGTGACCCCAGCAGGATACTGGAGGTCTGGCCAGAGCAGTACAACAGGAAAAAGAGATGGGGGAAGGGCTCGTGAGGGGGCTGCTCAGCACCTACCCCATGGCAAAAGGAGGGAGCCACACACATCCTTACACATAAATAAATGCAGAAAATGGGAAAGAAATGCTCCAAAGCCTAGAAAGGGTAATATAACCCTGACACAATGGGACAGCTAGCTACATGCAAATGTTCTAATCTCTACAGGCGGTGGTGATGCACACCTTTAATTCCAGCACTTGGAGGGAGAGGCAGGCTCCGATAACTGTGACTTCCAGGCCAGTCTGGTCTGACTACACAGAGAAACCCTGTCTTGAAAAACAAACAAACAAAAAGAAAAATAAAACTTAAATGTGGCCGGGTGTGGTGGCACACGCCTTCAATCCCAGCACTTGGGAGGCAGAGGCAGGCGGATTTCTGAGTTCAAGGCCAGCCTGGTCTACAGAGTGAGTTCCAGGACAGACAGGGCTATACAGAGAAACCCTGTCTCAAAAAAACAAAAACAAAACCAAAAACCAAAAACCAACAATAACAAAAACAAAAAACAAAAAAAAAAAAACCCTTAAATGTGGGTATTTCACTTAAAAATCTGGGTTTCTAGTGTGGCAGAATTGGGTTATCTGACATGGTGGTGGCAGCAGGTGGCGCTGTGCAAGCCAGTCTCAGGAGTTGGTATGTAAATGCAAGTGACCCTTGACCCTGCTAATCCCTGCTGTGTCCCTGGCATTTCAACGGAATGTTTGCTGTGATTTACTTTATAGAAGTATTTCTAAATTCCCAGGTCTCAAAGGGGATAGAATAAAAAAATGGAACAAGAGGGCCAGAGAGAGCCATCGGAGCCCCTCCCCCCATAATGTCTCCAGAAGCCTTGGCTGGCCTCAGATGACAGACCTTGTGCTTCTCCTGCCTCCACCTTTGCGTGCAAGGATTAAGGTGTGTGTGTGTGTGTGTGTGTGTGTGTGTGTAGTCAACACGCCCAGCGGCACGTGGCTTTGATGTTTTGTGCTCAGTTTATTATTTATTTTGCTGTGCGGCCCCGTAAGTTTGTCCCTGGTCCTCCCATCCTTTCCGAGCTGCACATCAGCGGCAGCCTCTAAACTGGCCTCAGGGACTTACTCTCTTAAAACGTAAATGATATTAGTTTCAGCATTTGAGAGGCAGTGTGTGTACTCATCCCTGTGAGTTCGAAGCCACTCTGGTCTACACAGTGAGCTCCAGGACAGCCAGGGCTACATAGTAAGACTGTCTCACAAAGTGCATACGTATGGTGTGTATATGTGGGTGTGTGCATGCCATGGTCCACGTGCAGAGGTCAGAGGACTTCTGGGAGCGGGTTCTTTCCTTCCACTGGGATCCAGGGATTGAATTTAGGGTGTCAGGCTTAGCGCTGTCAGGCTTTCACCCACTGAGCAGACTGGATAGTTTCTTTGTGTTTCCAGTTCTTAACTTTTCTCCTTTTCTCCCTCTGCTTTTATGTGCCCTGCCCCTCCTGCCTGGAACACTCTGAACTCAGAGTCACTCAGGTCCCTTTGAGCTGTCAGCAGTTCTGCTGACTTGCTTTCCTTGAGGGTAGGATTACAGAGATGAGCACCACGCCCCGCTGGCCTCAGTTTCTTCAGCAGCAAACTTAGAGGGTGGGATTGAGTACCTACTGAGTGCCAAGTTTCGTGCTTTGTACCTTACTTTTTATTTTATTTTTTTATTTCGGGAGCTAGCGAGATAGATTAGTGGTTAAGAGCACTTGCTGCTTGGCTTAGGGTTGCTGCAAAGAAACACCGAGATCAAAAAACGAGTTGGGGAGACGAGAGTTTATTCTGCTTACATTTCCACATAGCTGTTCATCACCAAAGGTGGTCAGAACTGAACCGGAATTCAAGCAGGGCAGGAACCTAGAGGCAGGAGCTAATGCAGAGGTGCTAGGGGGTGCTGCTTACAGGCTTGCTCCTTGTGACTTACTCAGCCAGCTTTTTGGTTTTGTTTTTTTAAGAATTATTTTATATATATGAATGAGTACACTGTAGCTGTCTTCAGACACACCAGAAGTGGGCATCAGATCCCATTACAGATGGTTGTGAGCCACCATGTAGTTGCTGGGAATTGAACTCAGGACCTCTGGAAGAGCAGTCAGTGCTCTTAACCACTAAGCCATCTCTCCAGCTGTTTGTTTGTTTGAAGACAGGGTTTTCCTATGTAGCCTTAGCTGTTCTGGAGTCACTTTGTAGACAAGACGGGCCTTGAACTCACAGAGATCCACCTGCCTCTGTGTTGGGATTCAAGGTGCACACCACCACACATAGCTCAGTCTGCTTTCTTATAGAACCTGGGACCACAAGCCCAGAGAAAGTACCACCCACCCGCAATGGGCTGAGCCCTCCCCATTGATAACTGAGACGATGACTTACAGGTATGTCTCTGGAGGCGTTTCCTCAGCTGAGACTCCTCCCTTTCAGATGGCTTGAGCTTGTGTCAAGCCTGGTAAACTCTTTCTCTCCCCTGTGCAATGAGGAAATTCAAGCTAGATTAGATTATATTAAGTGCAGGTTTATTGGGAAGTTGCTCTTGGGTAGGTTCACCAGCTCAAGAACCAGGGAAGTCACCATGGGAAGGAGAGAGGAGAGGAAGAAGAGAAAGAGAGAGAACTTACGAGTAGAGAAAGGTGAGAAGGAGAAGAAGAGTTGGAGGAGACCAAAGTGTCTGGAAGATGTAGGGAGGAGCCTCTGGGGGAAGGACAGTCCAGTTCCTGGGCTGGAAAGTTCAGACTTGGGGGCAAGGTATGCCAGGTAGGGTCTGAGGAATTCTGGGAGAACCTGGAGGCCAAGTCTGCTTTGGTATAGAAAATATTCCAGGGTCTGAAACCAAACAAAGTCAATGGACAGAGCCAGGCAGTACAACTGCTCTAGCAGAGAACTCCAATTTGGTTCTCAGCACCAACATCTATCACAACTATCCAATTCTAGGGGATTCCAGAACTAATTCAGTCCTAGGGGATCCAACGCCCTCTTGTGGTGTCTGTGAGCACCAGGCACACACATGGTGCACATACACACATTCAGACAGTCATACACATAAAGTCCTTTTAAATGTAAACTTCTTGTTGTTGTTTTGAGACAGTCTCTTTGCATAGCTCTGGTTTTCCTGGATCTCACTATGTAGACCAGGTTGGCCTCTAACTTACACGACTGTGCCAGTTGTTCTGACTAAAGAACAATTCTGTGAAGAGATTCCGATTTCTTTTATTTCTATGTCTCCTCTGTTAGCATTCCTTCTAGGTTCTGCCCAACAGTTACCTAGCAACATCCAGATTGGCCTGGCTTGCTATAAAAGGGGTTGTTTGGGCCCTCCTTGCTCTCTCTGCCCCTTCTCTCTCCCTGATCCCCTTTTTCTGCTCTCTCCCTTCCCCCCTCCCACCTCTCTCTCCAGGTGTTCCTGGCCTGCCTGTCCTCTTCTCTCTCTGTCTCTCTGTCTGTCTTTCTCTGCCTCTACTTCCTCTCAACTCCCCTTCCTATATTCCTAAATAAACTCTATTCTGCTCTCATCCCTTTACCTCAGGGATGGCTCAGCACGGGGCCGCCGAGGCTCCCCTCTCACCTCACCACACCTCACTCTACAGAACATATCCTGGCTTCTTTTTATAAAACATAACATCCTCCATCAATTCTAATCTAACAAAAGGCAAAAGGACTTTTGCTCATAAATATATCTGCAGTGCCTAAAACGGCCCAGAAATCCTTCAGTCAATATCTGTGGATTGAACATCACACTTTAAAAGAACAAGACCCAGGCTGCCTATCCTCTGCTCCCACCGCAGGGCAGCTAAGAGTGACTTCCCCAGGTGGATTGTGCTATGTGGGTTTAGACGCAGTCTGAGAAAGGAAACTTCAGTTGTCTAAAGGCCGAGCAGAGATCTTCTGGGAAAAGGACTGAAGCAATAGGTTGCAAGTCCCAGTTCACAGAGCAGGGCTAGGTGGCCTCGGAGAACAGGTAGGACCAGTTTTGCCTGCCTCAGGGTAGGAGGAGTGAAGGTCTCCAATACAGGTGCTCCCGACCACCCCCACAGCTTCAAACCTGTCCTTGTTCTCAGGGCCCAAAAACGTTCCTGGAAGGTGGCAGGGTCTACACTCAGAGTTAAGGGTCTGACGTTCTCTGGGGGTGGTTGGGGTACGTTTAAGAGCTCAAGCCCTGAGACAGGCAACTGAAGCCCTGTCCTTTGTAGTCACAGAGACTGTACTGTGCCTGAGAGGGAAAAGGGGTCTCTTCTAAGGTCTCACTGGGGTCAAGCTCCCAGATCATTGTTACCTCTGTCCGTCCTTTCATTAACCCACTTAACAAGAATTTTCCTAGCTTTGAAGATAAGTCGTGAACACAATGATCTGTATGATCCTTTGAGGAGATAAAAAATGAACACAGTGAGTACATCAATTACGTGGTTTGTTGTAAAGTAGAAAGGAATAAAAAGGGGAGTGTGTGGAGGGAGGGTGAGAGGGCGGGGGGAGGATCATTCACTTCATCAAAGGATGCTGTGTGTGTGTGTGTGTGTGTGTGTGAGAGAGAGAGAGAGAGAGACAGAGACAGAGACAGAGACAGAGACAGAGAGAGCCTGAGTCTCTCGTGCAGCCTAGACAGATATATACCACATATAGGGAAAGTTTTGTTTATATATGTGCATCTATGTGCCTGTGGAGGACAGAAGAGGGCCTCCCATCCTGAGAACTGCAGTCACAGCTGGTTGAGAACCTCTGTTCGCATGGTGACCATGGTTGCTGGGAACTGAACTCTATCTTTTGTAAGAACAGCAGATGTTCTAAGCTCTGGGCCTCTCTCTGGCCTCTCTCTGGGCTCTCTCTGGCCTCTCTCTGGGCTCTCTCTGGCCTCTCTCTGGGCTCTCTCTGGCCTCTCTCTGGCCCCTGTAGGAGTCTCTGCTCTGTTGGGGATCCATCCAGAACCTGTGCATGTGAGGCAATGACTCTGCCACTGAACTACACCCCAAACTCAAAAGTGATTTGGTTTGGGGTCTCAAGTAGCCCAAGCTGGCCTTGAACTCGACAAGAGTGGGTTTGAATTCCTGATCCTCCTGCCTTGGCCTCCTGAGAATTGGGTTTGAGATATACATCACTCTGCTTAGCTTTTGTCGCACTTTTCTTTTTAAGCATCTTTGGTTACCGGTTACCATGTACAGAGGTAATGCTAGAGGCAAGGATGAAGAGGGCACAGCCTGTGGGGAGGGGTATCAGGCTCCTGCGGTACAAATGACAATAAACATAGTGCTTCAGCAATATAACTTTTTTTTGTATAGTTTTGGAGGTCAGAGGCTCATATTGCTTGTTGCTTAAGTCAGGGTTGTGTTAATACGAGGGAGTTTAGGGGAGGACAAATCTATCCATTACTTTCTGTCTTAAAAACAAAAATTGCAAGCCGGGAGTGGTGGCCCATGCCTTTAATCCCAGCACTCAGGAGGCAGAGGCAGGCAGATTTCTGAGTTCAAGGTCAGCCTGGTTTACAGAGTGAGTTCCAGGACAGCCAGGGCTACACAGAAAACCCTGTCTTGAAAAACCAGAAAAAAAACAAAAAAACAAAAAAACAAAAATTACAACCAGGCATGGTGGCACATGCCTTTAATCCCAGCACTCGGGAGGCAGAGGCAGGCAGATTTCTGAGAAATCCTGTCTTGAAAAACCAAAAAAAAAAAAAAAAAAAAAAAATTGCATTTTATTTATGTGTGTGGGTATGAACTCAGGTCCTCTGGTTTGGCTGCAAGTGCCTTTACCTACTGAGCAATCACATCTCTGAATCCCCCTCCCCATTTTCAAGACAGGATTTCTTTGTGTAGCCCTGGCTGTCCTGGAACTCACTCTGTAGACCAGGCTAGTTTTGAACTCACATAACTCTGCCTGCCTCTGCCTCCTGAGTGCTAGGTTAAAGACATGTATCACCACCACCTGGGTTTTTCTAGATTCTCTCTCTCTCTCTCTCTCTCTCTCTTTCTCTCTCTCTCTTTCTCTTTCTTTTTTTCAAGATTTACTTATTTTACATATATGAGTACTCTGTAGCTGTCATGAGACATACTTGAAGAGGGCATCAGATCCCATTACAGATGGTTGTGAGCCACCATGTGGTTGTTGGGAATTGAACTCAGGACCTGTGGAAGAGCAGTTGGTGCTCTTTACTGCTGAGCCATCTCTCCAGCCCATTTTTCTCGATTCTTTTTTTTTTTTTTTTTTTTTTTAAAGATTTATTTATTTATTATATGTAAGTACATTGTAGCTGTCTTCAGACACTCCAGAAGAGGGCGCCAGATCTCGTTACGGATGGTTGTGAGCCACCATGTGGTTGCTGGGATTTGAACTCTGGACCTTCGGAAGAGCAGTCGGGTGCTCTTACCCACTGAGCCATCTCACCAGCCCTTTCTCGATTCTTAAAGTCAGCATTTCTTGGCTTGGCCTGGCTTCCTCTTCAAAGTCAGGAGGAGCGTCCTGCATACCAGTCCTCCTTGTAATTACACCATGTCTAACTGGATAATCCAGAATACTATTCCTCTCACAACCTTTAAGGGACACTCTGGGGATAGGTGTCTTTGGGAAGTTATTGTGGGGCACACTTCAAGGGGCTACTGCAATAGTCCAAGCAAGAGGTGATGGTGACCAGGCGTGGAGTGACAGCAGCGAAGCGCGTGACAAGTGTTGGGGTTCTGGATTGCTTTGAGGGCTGAGCCCACCGAATGTTCTAAAGGGTTGAATATGGACCATTCCTTCCATCCACTGGAGTGTAGTGGGGAGAGTATGGGTCATCTACTAGGCTAAGGTCATCTACTGGAGTCTGTGAGCCCATCCTGTGCCTCCACTTGGTTTACAGAGACTCAATTGAACCCACCATTGCTTTGGGAAGAGGTCCCCTCCAGCACACATCTCCCTCTCCCCCCTCAGGTTCTGCTGGGTCGGGTCTGGCCTATCCCCAACCTGACTCTCCAGGGAGGTAATTTCCAGCACCACCCTTTGAGATAAGGTCTCACTATGTAGTCGTGTGAAACCTAGAACTCACTCCGCAGACCAGGCTAGCCTCACACTCATGGAGAAACGACTGCCTCTGACTCCTGAGTGCTGGGATTAAGGATGTAAACAAGCATACCCAGCACAGTTCCCTGTGCTTTGGGTTCAATCGCTAGCACTGGAAATAATAAAGCAAAAAGATACCCAGCTGGGCATGGTGGTTCATGTCTGTCTATAATCCCAGCACTTGAGAGGTGAAGGCAGAAAGGTTGCCTTGAGTGTTCGTGCCCTGGTTCTTTCGTTCAGGGTAACCCATGTTCTGCTTATTTTCACGAGGCTTTAAGTAAGAAAGATTCTTTTATTATATGGGTGTTTTGCATGTGTGTATATATTTGTGCTACACGTGCATTTGGTGTCTGAGGAGGTCAGAGAGGGCGATGGCTCTCCCGGGGCTGGGGCTGCAGTTGTGAGTGCCACCGCATACATGGGTGCTGGGAACTGAGCCTGGCAGAGCAGCCAGAGAGCACTCCAGCCCTGTTTGTCACATGGCTTTTACGGAGGTGTTAGAAGTTAAGAAAGCTTTTCAAAAGGACCCGCACTTGACCCAAAGGCCAGAACAGTGAAGCCCAACTGGTGTCTAACCGATGTACTCTGTGAGTCTTGCCACGGCAGGCAAATCCTCAGGCAAGATGGCGGCAGCTGTCCGTGTGTCAGCGCGATGTACCCATATCCTAGGCAGACATCATGGATGTCTCAGTTTTTCTTCTCCTCCTCTTCTTCCTCCTCCGTCTTCATTTTCTTTTAGAGATCAAGACAGAATTTTGCTATGAAGGCCACACTAGCCTGGAACTCCAGGTTTCCTGTGTCAGCCACTATAGACAGACACTGCCCCTGGCTTTCAGCACCCTTTTAAAAACAAGAGTCCCGCAGAGGCAGGCGGATTTCTGAGTTCGAGGCCAGCCTGGTCTACAAAGTGAGCTCCAAGATGGCCAGGGCTATACAGAGAAACCCTGTCTCGAAAAAACCAAAAAACAACAACAACAAAACCAAGAGTCCCAATGTAGGTTCAAATTCTTCCCCAGAGACGGATGCCAATTGTGTGGTAAGAGTATTTAAGTTAAATTTGAGTTTTCTAATATAATCCCCCCAAACATGACTTTCTATACTCCTAGAGTGTCTTACTATTATTGTGACCAAAGCAACTCGGGGAGGAAATGGTTTACTGAGCTTATACTTCCATATCATTGATCATCATGAAAGCAGGTCAGAACTCAAACAGACAGGAGGTTTTTTCTTTTTCTTTCTTTCTTTCTTTCTTTCTTTCTTTCTTTCTTTTTTTTTTTTCAGTGCCAGAAATACAATTACATTCAGGAGGTTTTTTCAAGTCAGGGTTTCTCTGTATAGCCCTGGCTGTCCTGGAACTCAGTCTGTAGACTAGGCTGGCCTATAACTCAGAAATCTACCTGCCTCTGCCTTTGCCTCTGGGATTAAAGGCATGTGCCACCACATGGCAGCCCTCTTATCTCAGCCTTTCAAAAGATGTGAGATTATAGGCATGAATTGCCAAGTCCTGTTTAAAACACACATCTTTATTTGAGTGCCTGTAGTCAGCTGGGCCCTTTATATTCCTATCTCACTTACAAACTCTTTTAAGAGGACTTGTGACAATTTCAAATTTACAGCTTTGGAAAGCAAGAGGAAGTAAGTATCTAAATGAATATTCGAGGCTGATTTTGAAGCTTTGCTGTTGAATTACACTGCCAAGGTGGTTAGTCTATTTTAGGTTTCAGAAGGTCTCTTAGGTGAATAAAGAGAATGACAGCTCATCCAAGTAGAGAGAACTGACCGGTCTGGTAAAGTAAGCTAGTTAGACAGCCAGTTTCCTGGGCTTGATTCACTGACATATAAATTAGGAACAGCACAGATCCAACACTTCAGAGGCAGAGACAGGCCAGCCTCTGATCCTTAGGAACTTCAAGGCCAGCTTAGGCTACATGAAAGTCTGGTTCCAAAACAGACACACAAAATAGGAACAGCATTATCTGTTGTAAACTGCTTTAAGAATCAAATGTGATTATGATTGTAAAGTACTATGTTCCAGAGATCATAGAAAATGAGTGATGTTGTTATCACTATTACTTCCCGTGCTGTGAATTAGGTCCAGGGTTCTATCACGGACCAGCACAACGAACCCCTCTTTTTGTAATAGTTATTTCTTCTCTTCCTGGTCTTTCATCTCTACGGAACACATTCCAAAGAGACTACATTTTCCAGCATGCCACATTGCCCTTTGACCTCTGCGAGACTAAAAAGATGCGCCATAGTACGCCAGGAGCCGGAAAACTCAGACTCCCGGCTTGCAGCGCGCGGTCCTCCCTTAGACTCGAGGGGCTGCGGGCGCGTGGTGCTCTGGGAGCTGTAGTCAGCGGCGCGTTGCCCTGACGCCGGCCGGGCCCGGGCGTGGGGGCCTGTGGGAGGTGGCGCGGCCGGGCCCAGCTGCGGGGCGGAGGTGGAGGCGAGGCCTGCGGCTGCGGGGAGCGGCAGGCCGGGAGTGGGCGCGGGAGCCGAGCCGAGCCGAGCCGAGCCGAGCCGGAGTGGGCGCCGGAGGCCGGCGCGGCGAGCAGCAACCATGTCGGTGTTCGGGAAGCTGTTCGGGGCTGGAGGGGGTAAGGCGGGCAAGGGCGGCCCGACCCCCCAGGAGGCCATCCAGCGGCTTCGGGACACGGAGGAGATGTTAAGCAAGAAGCAGGAGTTCCTGGAGAAGAAAATCGAACAGGAGCTGACGGCTGCCAAGAAGCACGGCACCAAAAATAAACGCGGTGAGACGGCTGGGGCCCCATCAGACTCTCCACTGGCTCTCCTAAGGCTCCCCAGGCCCGGACTCCACTTTGTCTAACTCGTTTCGGGGTCTCTCTCGACTCTGGAACTCTCCGGCCAGACTTCTTTCGTTGTCCAGCCGAGCCGGGGATCCCTTTCCATCTGACTCCTTCTGGGTCTCCTTGAGCCGGTTCACTTGCATCATCAGACTCCCTTCAAACTCTCCCTACCCTGGCAGGCCTCTTCTGACCCAGATCTCACAGCACTTTAACTTTGCTCAGTCTGTTCCACTCTGTTCCATTGTATTCTTTTCTCTTTGGCCTCACCCATCTTCCCAGCCACTGCCTCTACCCCCACCTTGGTTCATTTCTTTGCCCCACCCTATCATTTATGTGTTTCTTGGTCCACCTCTGTCCTCTCCTGAGCCCTTGGTGACGTCTGAGCTGCCTTCTGCCCCTGACTTAGGAGTCTTCTTGAGAAGCTTCCTTTATGGAGAAAAAAGAGAACTGGGGAGTGAAGAGACCCTCTGGGACCCGCTCTGTCTGTTCACTTGTTGAGTGTACTTGTTAAGTTTTGAGTTCCACATCCACCGGCTAGGAGCTGGCCACTGGAAGACCTAAGATGTCGATAACCCTGTGATTCTCAGAGCTTCCGTGTTGTAAGCCTTACCCTCTTGTGACTCACCACTTCCCCGTTCCTCCTGAACCAGAAATGACGAGGACTCTGCCTCTGTTGACCCAGTCCTGTTGTTGATTGGAACTTGAAAGCTTCTTTGCTTCCTGTCTAGGAATCGAAACTGTCTAGGAAGTACCTTGTAGTTTTCTTCAGTGAGATGGATGTGAAAATGTGTGAATGACTGTAAAGAAAGTCAAAATGCTCATGTGTGTTTTTGTTACAACAATGTGAGCATGAATCATAGCGTGACAGGTCACCCCTTGAGAGTGGGCCGAAGTTGAGAGATAGAGAGAGGTGGGGGGGGGGGGCTGGCTTAGGAATCATGCAAACAAGTATTTAACCCAGAAGGTTACCAGGGAAATTTCTTCCGGGACTGTGACCTTTAGTGGATTTATCCTCCTAAGAGTGTTTATAATATCCAGTACTAGTAGGGGCTTAACTAACATGGGAAACATTAGCTTGTTTTGTATCACAATGATAACCTATCTTGAGGGCTGCTCCTCTGCCAATATCATAGCAAACATTGAGGGAATTCTGAGTACCCAGGACATCCAGTCTGATTCATAGAGGGATATCAAACAATGTCTGCTTTAAAGAAAAGGTACTAGCCGTGCATGTCCCTGAAAGCCTGTAAGCTCAGACCTGGGAGGTGGAGGCAGGAGGGCCAAGGTCATCCGTGTTTACAGAGCAGTCTGAAGGCCCAGATGGCCAACAAGAGAGATACTGTCTCAAAAAGGAAGATGGTGGGGGTAGGGGAGACACTACATGAAGAAACTAACCAATTTGGAGATGTTAGTGATGAGCACTAATTACGACTAAGAAGTGGGGTCATAGTGATAGAGTAGGGTGCTGTCTTGGTAGGATGGTCAGGGTAACATCTTTGAAAAGTTCAAGTTTGAACTGCGGCCTTTTGAAGTACCCAGCTTTGGGGGGATTTTTCTTGGTTGGGAGAATAGCAGAGGAATGGCTGGGAAGTTGGCCTGCTTTAAGAGGTTGAAAGATCTCTGTATCTTTCTAGTGGTTGAAGGGAGAGTGGGGGAAGCGAAGGGAGGGGTGGGCCTTGAATTGCTAACATCAGAGTTTGAATTCTAAGTGGATGGAAAGCTTTTGAAGGGTGTTCTGAAGCCAGTCCTAATCACTGGTTAGAGTTTTAAGCATCTGGCTGTGTCTGGAGAGTGGGAAGGGCATGTAGGGAAGGTGCAGGCATCCATCTGTGGACCGGACACCAGTTAGAGCTGTGGAGAAGAACGGACGGGGCTGTGTTCTCTAATCAGCCCTTTTCTCTGACAGCTCTGCCTTAATCAGGACCCTCTTTTCACCAGTGGTAATTAGAGTCCTGGATTTTGCCAGTCTGCATGTTGGAGGTTTGTTTCCTCACTGTGGAGTGGAGGAGGGTTGTCAATATGCATCCTCTCCTGCCTCCCAGACGCCGAGCACACTGCCCTCCTGCCATACAGTGAGATCAGTAACTCAGGTCCCTGGCCAGGCTAGCTTAGTTTCTGCAGTTGTATAGGGGACCGAACTGGCTTTCCACACGCTTGTAGAGAGACTGGAGAAGTGACTCAGTTGTAGGAAAATTGTTGAACTTTCTCTGTCTTTTTGAGTTTGCCTGTGAGGACAGGAGCTGCTGCAAGCTTCCCTTCTTTTTATTGTTTTGAGGTCTGATGTATTCTTGTCCTAGGACCTAACCACTTCCTTAGACAGTGCTGTGAGGTTTTACTACCACCATGTGCACACCATTCATATCTTGACCTACTGCTGGCTGGGACTCTGAATGTCAGAAATGAGAAAACACTGCCTGTCTTCCTGGAAGAAGTCAGGATTGGAAATGTGGGGGTGGGAAGGGCCAGGAGTAATTTTAGAAGTCAGTGGTGAAGTGTGTTTAGATGGTTGAGGTTACAGGGAGAGGTTCTTTTTTTTTCTTTTTTCTTTTTTTTTTTTTTTTTTTTTTTTGGGTTTTCGAGACAGGGTTTCTCTGTGTAGCCCTGGCTGTCCTGGAACTCGCTCTGTAGACCAGGCTGCCCTCGAACTCAGAAATCCGCCTGCCTCTGCCTCCCAAGTGCTGGGATTAAAGGTGTGCGCCACCACCGCCCTGCAGGGAGAGGTTCTCGTTTGAAGGGGAGGGAGGGAGGGAGGGAGGGGGGAGGGAGGGAGGGAGGGAGGGAGGGAGGGAGGGAGGGAGGGAGGGAGGGAGGCTCTGCAGAGGAAGGAGATTGAGGGAGGTCAGAGGGTTTAGTGTATTCCGGAGCAGCTTAAGGGCCTCCTAGCTGGAGTCTGGGACTGGACAGGCTATAGGTTACCTTGGAGACTGGCTGGTAGCCTTGGGATCTTATCCAGGAGATGCCGAGGAGCCTTTGGTGCTTTTATAGGAGAAGATCTTATCTACTTGGGTTTTTAAAGAACATTCCAGCAGCAGTGTAACTAAGGTGTGTAAACTGACCAGGGAGGGACGGAAGCAGGAATCTCATAACAAAGACAGAATCTTACAGACCAGAGCTTGAGCTGTAGCTTCCTCCTGACTGTGTGCTCAGGCAGGTTATTCTGTGCCTTTCCCCGCTCTGTACGTCCTAGCATCAGCAGTACAGGATGAGGTATGCTGTGCATGCAAAGTTCTTAGCACAAAGCTTGCCATATGGTAAGAGATCAGCCCTTGCTCGACATTATCGTTACACAGGTGCCAGCAGGTGGGAATAAAGGCCCAGCACAGACACATGGAAATGGACAAAGAAATACACACCCAAGAAGAGACTTGGTGATAACCTGGGATTATTGGAGTGAGCAGGACTGAGACAGGAGGAAGATCATTTCCAGGCTTTTAGCTGGGGCAGCGGGCAGCTGGGTATGGTGATGCACAGGTCAAGTCTGCATGTGATACTAGGATAATCCTTTGACGTTTGTAAAGTGCTTTCTCCTGAGCGTTACAGCATCCACAGCGCCTGTGGCTCCACGAGGTGGGATTTTACAGACATGTCATGGCTGTATCCCCAGCAGCGTCTGCATTACAGTTAATGCTCAGTGGGTATTTAGATACGGATGAGTATTGTGTAACTATATCCAGACTTGGGGCTGGAGAGATGGCTCATGGTAAAGTACCTGCCACACAAGCATGAGGATCTGAGCTCGATCCCCAGCGCCCATGAGAAGGGGCAGCAGTGTACCCAGCTGTCACCCAGCTGGGGTAAGGCAGAGACAAGCAGAGCCCATAGTTTAGTGGCCAGTCAGCTTTTCTGAATTTTAGAGCTCCAGATTCAGCGAGTGATCCTGTCTCCAAAATAAGGTGATTAACAGAAGCTATTCAACTTTGACCTTTCAACCTTGACCTAGCATCTATATACATGTACATATATGTATTCATACAACTACACACAGGCACACACAAAAGAAGGTGTATTTATTTGTCCCAGTGTAGAGGGAGGAAAGTGAGGGTTATAAAGCGATGTATCTTATCTCAGAGACTTGTTGATCAAGTGATCAGAGACATCATGTGTTCTGTTTACTTCTGTGATTGCCATGGGCCTTATCATGGCTGACATTGTCCCTCCACATACCCCTTGTGTGCAAGCCCCGTATGGGGCTGAGAAGGGAAGAATTGAGTCAGCACCATAGTCTGCCCATCAGAATATGGATCCAAGTTCAGAAGCTGTCTTGGTGGTATACACATTACAAAGCTGGTGCCCTGCCCTTTGCAAGGCCAGCATGCAAGCCAGATGGGATTATTTGCAGTGTGTCTCAGGTAGTAGCTCCAGTTAGATGAGAAGAGGGTCACATGTTTTTTCCAAGTTCCTTTACCTTTAAGCTATATATTCATTCTTATGTTCTCTGGTCGTAGTCTCCCTGCTCAGAGCTGAGAATCAGGTATGACCAGGATGTGGGCCTTGCCTTCCAGGAGACTTAAGTTTATTCTCATTTGAGATGGCTGAGGTGAGCATTACTTAAAGTATGCATGACAGAAAGGGGTACATGGCACTTGTCTGATAAAGTTACCACTGATCACATTTACATTGTTTCATTGTTTGGTTGTCTTTTTGGTTTTGGTTTTGGTTTTGGTTTTGGTTTTTTCAAAACAGGGTTTCTTTCTCTGTGTAGCCCTGGCTGTGCTGGAACTCACTCTGTAGACCAGGCTGGCCTCGAACTCAGAAATCTGCCTGCCTCTGCCTCCCAAGTGCTGGGATTAAAGTGTGCCATCACTGCCCAGCCTTTTCAATGTTAATAGGAACCAGCCTCAGGGGCTAGCCTAAGAACAAGAACTAACTTTATTGAGCACCTTTATAGTCAGTACTCTGTTAACAGTTTCCTAAGAAAGATGTTCAGATATCTAAGGGTCTCTTCTCTTGTTTTTCCAACCCTCTTAAAGAGATTTGTTTAGTTACTATTTATGTGTATGTATGAATGCCTCAGTGTGTTTATGTGCTCCACATGTGTGCATGTGCTCTGGAAGACTGGGCGGGCACTAGATCACTTAGAACTGGAGTTATAGACAGTCGAGAGCTCCTAATTTGGTGTTAGGAACCATACGCAGGTCCTCTGTAAGAACAGCAAGTACCGTTAGCCTCTGAGTTATCTCTCCAGCCTCTTCACTTAAAAGTTTTATTATTATTATTATTATTATTATTATTATTATTATTATTATTATTGGGACACTCATGGCACAGCATATGTGTAAGAGGCCAGAAGATCACCTTTAGGAGTTGGTTCTCTGCCTTTACTTTCCTGTGGGTGCTGGGGCTCAAACTCGGGTCATCAGGCTTGTGTTGCAAGCTCCTTGCCTGCTGAGCCATCTTGCAGCTCCTTGTTTTATTCTGTTAAGGGTGAGTGTGAGCAGTGCAAGAGTGAGCCTTGCAATATATAGCCCAGGCTACCCTTGAACTTGTGACCCCTTGCCTCAGCCTCCTGAGTAGGGGTTCTGAGTTACAGATGTGCACCACATCTTTCGTTTTTAGTGTATGCTGTGTGTGTGCACTTGAGTGTTTGTGTGTGTGCACACGCATACACACAGACCAAAAGACAGGTTGATAGAGTTGTGTCTCTCCTCCCACCATGTGAATGGGGCTGAGCTTTGGGGGACTGAACTTGGGTCGTCAGGCACTTCTAGGCCTTTTTACCTGTTGAGCCATCTTACTGCCCCAGTTTCTTTTTATGGCATGGCAGCTAATTAAGGAAGCATCTACTTTAGGTCGTTCAGATTTCTTTCTTCTTATTTTAATAAAGAAGAAAAGAGTTTGTAGAAAGGGCCTTATTTTAGTTACACACAGTTATATAAGATTGAGCAGTGAGGCTGGTGATTATACCCTTTGTTGATATACTTCTTCTTTTTAAAAAAAATTTATTTATTTACTTTTATGTCTATGAGTACACATTGTAGCTATACAGATGGTTGTGAGCCTTCATCTGGTTGTTGGGAATTGAATTTATGACCTCTCCTCATTCCGTGGGTGGTTGTGAGCCACCATGTGGTTGCTGGGATTTGAACTCAGGACCTTCAGAAGAGCAGTCAGTGCTCTTACTCACTGAGCCATTTCACCAGCCCCCCCCCCTTTTTTTTTTAATATTTACTTATTTTATGTACGTGAGCACACTGTCACTCTCTTCAGACACACCAGAAGAGGGCATCCAATTCCATTACAGATAGTTGTGAGCCACCATGTGGTTGCTGGGAATTGAACTCAGGACCTCTGGAAGAGCAGCACTGAGCCATCACTCCAGTCCCAGTACATTTCTTTAGATTCATGGAAGCAAATCATTTATTATTAGTTCCACTGAGAGTGTATGACTGAGCCTATGCGAAATGTATCTTCAAGAAGTTCTGATCATTGCTGTGACAAAGGTAGTATCCTCACATTTAATAAAGTCACTCTAGATCATTAGCATATGGGAAGGTATCTTACTAAATTAATTGGATAGTGATATCAGGTTGAAGCCACAGTATCTTAATAGTGAGTGTGCCTGCTGGACTGTCCATCCCAGAGGCCCTTTGGTGGAAAACTTGAAACCCACCCAAGGAACTGAGCAGTGGGAATTTCCCTTAGTGACACTTTTGCTTCTTATTTGAAGACATAGTTTTATTTATTTCTTAAGACAGATGGAGTGTCCGAGAGGCCCTGTATTGACTGTTCAAACATACTGGTGTCTTTGATTCAAGTGACAAAAATCTCTTTTTGGTAAGATTATGTGCATATGTGTGCGTACATTGTATATGTGGAGGCCAGAGGTCAACCTCGAGTGTTTACCAGGAGCTGGTTACTTGGTTTCATGAGACAGGCTCTTTCACTTAGACCTGGCCTGGTTGGCCTGGAAGCCTCAGGGTGCTTCTCTTTCCCCCTCTCCAGTGATAGAAGTACAATACACTTCAGCACTCCCAGCTTTGCATTTGATGGACTCTAAGTCAGGTCCTCATCCTCATGCATGATCTTTCCAGGCTGAGTTGGGGGTTGGGGGCTGAACTCACAAGAGTGCTGGTACTATAGGTGTGTGCCACCATGTATTGTTTTTAAAAGTGAAAGAGAGCAGAATGTAATGGCCTCTACCTGTAATCCCAGCACTTGGGGGGTAAAGGCCGAAGAAGTTTCCAGCTAGCTTTAGTGAAACTTAAAAACAAACAAACAAACAAACAAACAAACCAAACCAAAACAAAAACCAGAGAGAATATCCAAAAGCAACTTTAGTGCTGTGTGTGTGTATTTGTGCGCGCACGAGAGAGGGTGAATTCATGCTAGTATATGTGTTTGATCCTAGCACTTAGGAGGCTGAAACTGGATGATTTCCGGGAGTTTGAAGCCAGCCTGGGCTTCATAGCTAGTTCCAGACCATCCTGGACTACATAGTAAAGTCCTGTCCTCAAAATCCAAAACCAAAACCAAAACCAACATCTGCTTTAGGTTAGTCATTGAGGATGGGTGATCGTATAGGTTAGTTATTGAGGATGGGTGATCGTATAGGTTAGTCATCGAGGATGGGTGATCGTATAGGTTAGTTATTGAGGATAGGGATTCATAACTGGGAAAGGGCAGTACACTCAGCTACAAGTTAGTGAGGATGGGTGACTATAAGTTAGTCGTTGAGGACGGGTGATTGTATAGGTTAGTCACTGAAGATGGGTGATTATATTTGGAAGGGAGATCTGAGCACAGCAAGAGGAAGCACTGGCCAGCTTCTGATGTCAGCAGGCATTTACTGTGCTCCTTATACAGGAGGGAATCAACATGGTGGTCAAGGTGGACAGTTCTGTATCTGCTTACAGCCTCCCTCTGATCAGCAGTGCCTTGATACGTACTCAACCGAGTCTCATTTCCCTTTGTAAAAGGAGAATGCCTTGGCTTCCTTCACAGGGCTCTTCATAGAAGTAAATCAATGATATGCAGTTCCTAGCAGAAGGGCCAGCATATGGAAGGGATGTGTTTCTTTCCATGGTTTTCCACTCATAGTTTTCAGCAAGGGTGTAAAGATAAAAAGGTTCTGCCTTCTCCCTCCTATGGGGGTTCACAACTGGGCAAGGGCAGTACACTCAGCTATAGAGAACCTTATAAAAGTATACGGATGAAATCTTAGAGGAAAACAGCAGGAGAGATGAGTCTTCTCTGGGCTTGGCCGGTTCATTTCACCTATCCACCCATCCAGTGCCCAGATTCCCTTTGCAGTATTCCTGCCAAGTGGTTAACGTTCGGTTAACAGGTTTTGTGTTAGGAGCTATGGCCTGTAGTATGGCCTAGTGTGTCTTGGATAACTCTGCCTAGGAGATTATGTTTCCTACCTGGCTGAGAGCTGTCTTCCTGCAGGGCCCAGTGTTGTTGGATCAGGTTGGCTAGTACTCTGTAGGGAGCACCCTGGGCTGCAGTCACAAAGCTTGGGGTCTAATACTGGACAGCTGTGGACTGGAACACAGGTGCAGGTTTGCCATCCTTGGGCCACAGAAGGCAGGTCTGTTCTCGGTACCATGGCTGATGGAGAACAGTGGTGTTTGTTTCAAGTCTGCACTTGCCTAGAACAGACACATGCCTCTGTTCCTTTTGTTCCCCTCTGTGGATGGTCACTCATTCAGTGGTGGGTGGCGCTGAGTATTCCAGCAGAGGTGTGAGCAGCATAGCCCAGAGCTCGCAGCGTCACACCATTAGTTTATGAACTTAGTACAGACTCCCGGGCCAGATAATTCCCTCATCACCATGCCTGATCTTCCTCCTCTCAATAAACAATTATGTGTGTGCGCATTCGAGAAAGGGAGGGAGAGAGAAAATTTACACACATACACACCCTGGGGCTAGAACCCAGGGCCTTGTATGCTGAGCATATGTTGAGCTAAATCCCTAGCCCTCTTCCAGCCCTTTAAGGAGTCTTAGCTGAAGGAGTAAAATTAACATAAACACCTGACTGGCTTGACTCTTCCTCACAGGGCAAAGGAAGGCTGTGCATCTCTTTAGTTGAGGTGTTTAGAACTGAGTTCACAAGTCTGCCTCTGCCTCTTGGTAGTCGGGATCCTGCCCATATTTTCTCATCTTTATGAGCATTGGCTTCTTCAACTGCAAAATTCAGAATATAGTATTTCTATACATTCTTGGTATTTGATACACTCTGTGGGAGCATCTCGGAGGCTGTTAGGAATGTAGACTTAGCGGGTTCCTTCCTATGGAGGTCACATGCCCCTTGAAGTGCACACCGTGGTGCACGTGTTGAGGTTAGAGGACAGCTCTGGGAGTCATTTCTCCCTCTCCTCATTGGGCCTCAATCTGTGTTTCTGGGCTGCGCTGTGTACTTGCATTCTGCAGGCTAGCAGGCTTGTGAGCCTCTGGCTACTGTTATGAAATTACAGATGTTTGCTACCACATCTGGCTTTTTATGTGAGTCCTAGGGTTGGAACTGAAGTTTCCGGACTTGCATAGTGACCACTTCTTTTTTTGTTTGTTTTGTGATTTTTGTTTGTTTGTTTGTTTTGTTTGTTTGTTTGTTTGTTTGTTTTTTGAGTTTTTCAAGACAGGGTTTCTCTGTATAGTCCTGGCTATCCTGGAACTCACTTTGTGGACCAGGCTGGCCTCGAACTCAGAAATCTGCCTGCCTCTGCCTCCTGAGTGCTGGGATTAAAGGCCTGTGCCACTACTGCCCGGTTTATTCAAAGTTTTTGAATTAACTTTAACTTAATAGAATTTTATTATATATACTTTTAAAAGCTTATTTTTATTTTATATGTCTGGATGTTTTGACTGCATATACGTCTGTGTGCAGTGCCCATGGAGGCTAGAAGAGGCTGTTAGATCCTCTAGAACTGGAGTTTCAGGTTGTGACCTAGGTCCTCTGCAACAAGCGTACCCAATTACTGGGTCATCTCTCCAGCCCCAGTAAAAAAAAATTAATGTTTTAGAAAGAAAGACATAGGGGCTGGAGAGATGGTTCCACAGTTAATAGCACTGGCTGCTCTTCCAAAGGTCCCAAGTTCAATCCCAGCAACCACATAGTGGCTTACAACCATTTGTAATGGGATCTGATGCTCTTTTCTGGAGTGTTTGAAGAGAAAACAGTGTACTCATATATAAAATAAATAATTCTTTAAAAACATGGAAGTGTATGCTATGCTTTTTAAAAGCTGTGTCTGAATCAGATGCTCCAGTAATAGATGATGTAAGAATGGATAGATGTTTAAATCTGTTTAGTAATAAAGTAATTAACATTAGGATCTCTTTTAAGGCATTGTTTGTTCTAATGATGAGTCTGCTTCACTAATTCAGTTAGATCAGTTGATAGCAGTTCTTTCCCTTCCTGTAAAAGGAAGTAGGATCTACGAACCCTAGGAATGGATTCTTTACTATCTGCTTAAGCAAGAACTGTGGATTCTTTGTAATCCTAATAAGATCCAATAGTTGTAAACACAAAAATGGGACTTGTCTCTGTACGGCCCTACTGCTCTTCCCTGTTCAGACCCAGAGAGGGAGGGCTCTTTAGACAAGACAAGAACCCGAAAGATGATTGCTTGAGATTTCCCCACTAAAGTGAGACATTTCATCATCTTGGTGTCCCAGGATTCATAGGACTCAGATATGATGACTGGCAAGGCTGACATTAAAAAAACCAAGCCAACAACATTGTTTTGTGTGTGTGTGCGTGTGCACGTGCCTACCACCCTGCCTGCCTGATTGCCATTACAGGCAATTGTGGTCAACCTGATATAGGTGCTTGGAACAGAACTTGGGTCCTCTGGTAGAGTAGAAAGTGTCCTTAACCGTTGAGCATTCCTCCAGCCCCAAGGCTGACATTTAAAAGCTACTCATAAAAAAAAGCTAATCATAAAAATGATTGCTAACTTATTTTCTTTCTTGCTTTTTTCTCTCTTCTCTTCTCTTCTCTTCTCTTCTCTTCTCTTCTCTTCTCTTCTCTTCTCTTCTCTTCTCTTCTCTTCTCTTCTGACAGTGTCTCTCTACATAAGTCCTAGAACTTACTATGTAGACCTCTGCTGGCCTCTGCCTCTGAAGTACTAGGATTCTTAATTTCTTAATTTTTTTCTCAGGTGGACCCGTTGCTTTTACTTCTCTGGAGCATTTTTTCCCATTGGAATTTGCCTACAAGTAACATATTGCCACTGATTGCATGGCAAGTCTGCATTAGACTGTCTGGGCATCAAGTTACAATGCTGCTTCCTTCAGTGGCCATGCCTTAGGAAGGAGTTGTTATCTGTCCGCCTGCTATTCAGTTTGTTGCTCTTAGGGAAGACGGCATGTGCTTGACAGATGTGATCACTACTTTAGCCGTTTCGGCAACCCCGTACATTGCATGATGCCTCCCATTTTAGAGATGAGAAAGCTGAGACTTGGATTATATAAACTACTGCTACTAACTCAGGCCTGCCTTGGGCATTCTGAGGTGGATTGCGCAACAGCGGCTCTGATATTTTTGATGTTTTCATAAGTCTAGAACTTTATCTCCTTGAACACTCATAAATTATCAATATAATTGGGGATGAATGTTTTATAATATCCTTTCACAGCTTGAGTACTTACAAGCAACTGCTGGGTTTTATGGCACCCAGAGTACTGTTATATATGTAAGTTAAATAAACAGATCAAACCTAGGGTAGTGAGCCCAGAGCCTGGTACATGCTAGGCAAATGCTATACTACTGAGCCACCAGGATGTCTATCTATATCTATTTATATCTATTTATTGTGACAGGCTCTCACTGTATAATATCACTGGGGTGGCTTGAAACTGCTCTGTAGACAAGGCTAGCCTTGAACTCACAGAGATCTGCTTGCTTCTGCCTCCTGAGTACTGGGATTAAAGCTATACACCATTATGCCCAGCCTAGATTGTGATTTTTAGCCTGATTGTTCAAAAGAAGAAGAAGAAACTGTCTCAGGCAATGCTCTTTCTTAATCACCGAGCCATCTCTCCAGCCTCAGCTGGGACCCTTTAAAAAAGTTGGATGACCCATTTCTAAATTAAAAATTTAAATTATCAAGAATAGCCAAGTAGTAATAGTTGTACTTTTAGTACCAATAGCTACTACATAAATGCAGGTACAGAATTTCCCAGACAGGATCCACTATGCATCCCTTCGGATGTGTCTGACCTAACAATGGGGAGTGGGCAGGCAGATGCTTGTATAGAGGCTGACTCACTTATCAGTGTGTAGGCAGTGAGCACAGTGAGATCACTCTGGTGCTGACTGAGAACCCTGTGGGCTCAGGTAATTTGTACCCGGAGACTGGAGAGCACAGCGGCCTGAAACCATGAACTGTCTCCACACTTGAGATGGAAATCCCTGCACTCTGGAATACAAAGTCAGCGGGCTACCCAAGAGTCCTCAGTGCGGCTCTCTCAACTGCTGCTGTACACTAGGGTGTTTGTGAGGAAAGAAGAGGCTTTGGCTGCAAATAGGCTTCCAGTTCCTGGCATTAGTTGGTAAATGGTACACAACTCTAAAGGGGGTTTAAAATAATGGCCTTGAACTTGAGAATCTGTTTCTAGGGCTGCTCATCTCAAAACACTCAGCTTCTCTGACAAGAACCATTATTCTTAGTTCAGAGGTAAGAAGCAGAGAGGCCAAGCCACACAAATCATCCCAGAAAAAGAGCCAGCCATTCCCAACACTAGGAGCTGGGGCTCGTGGATGGCATCCCAGGGTGGACTGTTTGTTTCTGTTAGATCATGATGGCAAAGACAAGAGTCTGGTAGTTTATAGTTCCACCCAGCTCTGCAGACATGTTGAGCACACTGTGAAACTGTCTGCCCAGGCGGGCCATCTGGGCCCAGTTGTTACTCTCTAGAAGCATCCAATTATCTCTCAAATAAGGTACACTGCCATTGGCATCCAGTCACGGCCACAGTGTGGCAGGAGAAGGGAGACTGGGAACTGGGAGTCAGACGGTTCTGGGGAGTATGTGTTTGTGGGGGTGCTTCTGAGCTGAGTCCTTAGATGAATGGGGTATAGAAGAAATGAAGGAGTAGGACCATTCCAGGCAAAGACAGCTTGTGGAAGCCAGAGTGCAGGGATTAGCATGTGTGTGCCGTGTCTTCTGTGGACGATGTCTGGAGGGTGACGAGAGTTACGGCCTGGGAAGGCAGCTGCAGTCTGCCTTAGAAAGCTCTAGGTGCTAAGTCAAAGAACTTGAATTGTTTTAGATTTGTGCCATGCTGAGGTACATCCTGAAGGGACTCTCTATACTCAGAGAGTGTGAGGAGCAGCAGTTATCTCTGCAGCTTCTTATCCATCATTGCCTGTAAGGATAGGGTAGGAGTTGCTTACTTTGTTGTAAGGGGAGTCCCAGCCATTACCACTCTCTCGTCACTTTGCCCTGGTTTTGTGCCCAGCACATCCTGGGCAGTTGAACAGAGGCAGAATAGCTTTTCCCCCTTTTCTGAAGCTATTTGAGGCGACATGGCAAAGTAAGCAGGCTAATCCTTGCTGCTTAAACTGCCTTGACGTACCCTCAGTTAACCAGCAGGCTTGTGGCTTCCTGGTATGTGTTGTGGCTCACTTTCAGCTACCTGGCTCGTTCATCCAGTTCACTGTGATCCTCAGAATTATTTAATTCAGGGCTCAGAAATCACTTAGTAGTTTGGTTTTTGTTTTTGTTGTTGTTGTTCCCAAAATAGGGTTCTCTGTATAGTCCTAACTGTCCTGGAACTCTATAGACCAGGCTGACCTCAAACTCAGAGATCCAGTAGTTTCTGCCTCCTGAGCACAGGGATTTAAGGCATGCACCATCAGCAGTGAAATCACTTAGTGTTTAAGAGCGTTTGATGGTGTTCAAGATAATCCAAACCTAGTTCCCAATACTTGGCAGCCCACAAGTAACTTCAGTTCCAGGGGAATCTAATTATTTCTGTCACCTGCATCAGTGTATACGTACACACACACACACACACACACACACACACACACACACGCAACACAAGTAAAAATAAAGCCAGGTATGCTGGTGTTATGCCTTTAATCTCAACACTTGAGAAGCAGAGGCAGGCAGATCTGTGATTTTTGAGGCCAGCCAGATCTACATAGGAAGTTCTAGGGCAGCCAGGGTACATGGAAAAATCCTGTCGCTAAATAAGTAAGTAAATTAAAAAAATAAAGGACCTGCCATAGTATAGTGGCTGAAGACGCCTTTAATTCCAACAGGGAGACAGAAGCAGATAGATCTCTGAGCTTGAGGCTCTGAGCTTGACGAGAGAGTGGTAATGGCTGGGACTCCCCTTACAACAAAGTAAGCAACTCCTACCCTATCCTTACAGGCAATGATGGATAAGAAGCTGCAGAGATAACTGCTGCTCCTCACACTCTCTGAGTATAGAGAGTCCCTTCAGGATGTACCTCAGCATGGCACAAATCTAAAACAATTCAAGTTCTTTGACTTAGCACCTAGAGCTTTCTAAGGCAGACTGCAGCTGCCTTCCCAGGCCGTAACTCTCGTCATGGATAGGGCGAGTGCCAGGACAGAACCGCCAGGGAGAGCTATATAGAGAAACCCTGTGTCAAAGAAACGGAAAAAAAAGTATACATCTTACTTGGCATGTGTGTTCTTGTCTACACGTGTATATGTGTATATGTGACTGTGTGGACCGTGTGTGTGCCTGGCGGTCATGGAGGCCAGCAGGGTGTTGGGTCCTCCGGAATTGGTGTTAGAGGTGGGTGGGAGCTACTGTGTGTGCTGGGAACTGAATCTGGGTCCTCTGCAGGAGGGAGCAGCATGTACTCTTAGCCATTAAGCCGTCTTTCTAACCCTTTAAAAATTACTCACTTTTTTTGTTTTTTGTTTTTTTGAGACAAGGTTTCTCTGTGTAGCTCTGGCTGTCCTGGAACTCACTTTGTAGACCAGGCTGGCCTCGAACTCAGAAATCCACCTGCCTCTGCCTCCCGAGTGCTGGGATTAAAGGTGTGCACCACCAACGCCCGGCTTTTTTTTTTTTTTGTCAATTTTTCTTGTATGTTTATTTTTGATCCAAGACATAAGTAGTTGCTACTCTCAGATGAAATAACCTTTATTTCTGAAACCATACATTTCCAATTCAGTCCAGACTTTTATCTCATTCACAAAAAAAAATATGAGATCCTCGCCTCCTAGGTTTCCAGTCTCTTGAGTGCTCCCTGTATCCTCACAAGGTCAGAGCCTTGGGGCCTCAAGCTACTGTGCACTCAGGTTCTGGTTCTAATCCTGAGTATCTCTTCTCACCTTTGGGCCTCTGTTCTCACCAATAAAGGAAGATGGATTAGCTGAGTGCTGAGGCGCTTTCATGCTCTGCCATCCTCAGACTCAGCAAGAGCCACGTTAGTGTGGCTCCAGAGAGCCAGGACTTGCTCCAAGCAGTTTGGCCTTGTTAAAAGATGAAGTAACTGAGTTTTCATTTTGTAGGCTGGCAGTTGTGCCCGTACAGCCCTGCACTCTGTAAAGTCGAGCGAGGGCGGCCACAGGCTTTTCTGTAGCTGGTGCCGACCTCCTTCCGTTGTGATTCCCTAGTTCAGATGCTAGAGCTGGACAGTGGCTTTTGGCTGCTCCCCAAGCCTGGATCCAGGGAGCAGCACAGATTTGGGAGGGCATATCTCCTGGTCCCAAACTTTGGATCTGTAACAGGCCAGCCATTTGGTGAGTCAAACACAGATTTCCTTTAGGTCTGAGCAGCCTCAGGTCTTACTGAACAAAAAGCCGACCATGACCAGTTAAGCACTAGGGATGCAGACTGGAGAGATGGCTCAGTGGTTAAGAGCACTGACTGCTCCTCTAGAGGTCCTGAGTTCAATTCCCAGCCACCACATGGTGGCTCACAACCATCTACAATGAGATCTGATGCCCTCTTCTGGTATGTCTGAAGAGAGCAATGGTGTACTCATATACATAAAATAAATAAATAAATCTTTAAAAAAATGTTTTGAAAAAAAAAAAAGTACTAAGGATGCGTCCCTTGCTAGGATTTTACTTCCTCACTGACCCACCTGTGGGCTCAACAGGTATAGAGGATTTGTCTCTGTGTATGGATAACGGAGAAAGGGACCAGTTGTTAAAGGTTGGCCTACCTTGAGTGTTTTAATTAAATGTATTCTAATACAGAATGGTGATTGAGATGTCATCTCTACTGGGGCTGTTGGGGGTATCAGGCTTTTCTCCGAAGGCCTTGGTGTTCGAAGTGAGTCCTGGCCCCACCATGAGCAGCTAAACCTCTTAATATGGAAAACATTTACCCTCTGCTTCTAAATTAGGACCCTAAACCCAAGTCTCAAGTAGTGCCTGTTCTAGTGGCTCTCTCTCTATTAACTTGAACAGTACATTCTTGTCTTCTAAGAAACTTTGGGAAGTCAGAGAGCTCGAGCTCTTCTTGTCATACCCAGGATCTCCCAAGCCTAAGAGGCTCAGTGACTTGTTAACAGTGACAGCTCTCTGCAGACACACTAGCAATGGAACCCATGGAGCCTCTTTTTGTTCCAGTGAGTTCTCCTGCCTTGATGCTTCCTGTCAGACAGACTAGCACTGTGGCACTGTGTTCCTTACCCTGCCAGGAGAGTTTTTAGAATTAAGTTGCTGCAGAGAGTCGGCTGACAGAGACATGGAATGAACAGTTGCTATTTGGGGGTTTGTTTTCTTTGGAGTTGTAAGTGGCTGTGGATGGTTTGCTGGAGTGGCACAGCCTGGGTGGAGGACCACTGAGCCATTCTGCAGCCTGCCAGCTGGGCCTTTGCGCTCTAGTGCTCTGGGAGGTGCAGGCTCTGTCTCAGAGCTGTATGGTGTCTCCACCTTCCCTCCCCCCTGGCAAGTAGGCTGGCACAACATTATTCAGCCCCTCTTCCTTTGGCCCCAGGCTCCCAGAAGCGGACTTCTCTCTGGGTCTTCAGACTGTGAGACCACACAGCTGAGATAATTTTGGCTCGAATGTCTCTGCTTTCTTTGGATAATTTAAAACAGAAGTTTTCTTTTTGCTCAAGTGAAAAAAGACCCAAGAGCAACTTTTCTGATCTAGTTTTTTGAAGTACAGTGGAAGTTTTAATTGCTGACAGGGTGGGAGTAAAGAAGGCTATGTCCAAACTAGATTCCTAGTGACCCACTTTTTAAACGGCTCCTGAGGTGGAATCAGTGGGGAGAAGCAGCAGCCTGGGCTGTCCGAAAGCTGCAGCCGTATTGGGGCACACGTGGATAGAGAAGAAGAAGAAGAAGGGTGATGCTCAGGTTCTAATGAGTCCCCGACTCTTAGAAATAAAAAGACCAGGAATTATCCCATTTTACAGACAAGAGAACTAAGACTTGTGACCAGAGCCAGATTTCAAGTCATGAGTTGGCAGAGAGTGGTGTTGAGGAGGGGGATGGATAGCATGGCAGGTGTACCCCTCTCGTCTTAGTTAGGTTTTTACTGTTTGGTGTGTGTGCGCGCATGCGCGCGTGTGCATGTGTGTTTGTGTATATTAATGTTTGTATATGTGGAACTCCAGGGAGTCTCTTTTTCCACCTCCCTCTGGGATTACAAATGTGTTGTAATCCTCCTCTGCTTTTAAAAATTGGTTTCAGGGATGGAAACTCAAGTCTTCATGCTTCTGGCAAGTGCTTTACCCACTGAGCCAACACCCTGGGACCTTTTCCCCTTTTAAATGTCTTTATTCTGTCCCCTAATCTTTTAACAATTATATTGTTATGTATGTATGATATATATATATATATATACATTATCATATGCCATATTGCATCTGTGGAGGTCAGAGGACAACTGTGGAGTCAGCTGTTCTGTCTTGTGTTGTATAGGTCCGGGGGAATTGAACTTACATCATTAGTCTTTACTCACAGAGCCCCTTGTTTTTTGAGACAGTGCTCAATTTATGCAGTCCAGGAACCAGAACCCAGCAGTCTAACAGCTGTATCTTCAGCACTCCTGCCTGTATTTGAGACAGGATCTTGCCTAGCTCATGCTGCCCTAGAACCCATGATCATCTCCTGACTTTGCCTCCTAAGAGCTGTGACTGTGGGGCAATGTGTTGTGCTCGATCAGAACGCCTACTTCCTGATCACTCCCTACCCTGCATTCTTTCCTGCACCACTGGATTTTGGCCTACACTGTTGTGACTTGCTCCAGGGAACAGAGATTATTTTTAAACAGTATTTCAGGTTTTGATGATTCTGTGCACTTTAACACCTGTCCTCCAATTGTTGCCTCACATACATGACATGTCACATACATGACACATCTTATCTGCTGTGTCTCCAGGGATGAGCAGGTAGTGGGCTCATGACCAGTCTGCTGTTGCTTTTAGTGCTGGAGACTGAACCCAGGGATTTGCCCGTGCCATTCGAATGCTTTCCTGTCTCAAACTTGGAATGTGGCCAGCATGGAATGGGAGCTTCTGATCGATCACCCCTTGCCTCTTTCCCAGGGCTGGGGTTATAAGCATGTGCCACCACATCTGATTTTTGAAGTGCTGGGATGGGACCCAGAACTTTGCAAACACTAGGCAAATAATCTGTCAACTGAGCTACATCTCCAGCCACCGGTTCTGTGTTTTAGTTGTGGTAAAAAATGTATATATGCCGGGCGTGGTGGCGCATGCCTTTAATCCCAGCACTCGGGAGGCAGAGGCAGGCGGATTTCTGAGTTCGAGGCCAGCCTGGTCTACAAAGTGAGCTCCAGGGCAGCCAGGGCTATACAGAGAAACCCTGTCTCGAAAAACAAAACAAAACAAAAATGTATATAACACAGAAGATAAAACTCATCATTTTAGCATGTAGTGACAGCTCTGTGACATTAAGTACACTTACGTTGTTAAACTGCTCCCTTTACTATTTTTATTTTAAAAAATTTTTTATGAGCATGGGCATTTTGCCTGCATGTATGTCTGTGTGAGGGTGTCAGGTCTTCTAGAACTGGAGTTAGACAGTTGTGAACTGCTGTAGGTCTGGGAATTGATCGTGAGTCCTTTGTGAGTGCGAGTGCAGTCAGTGCTTTTAACTGCTGAGCCATCTCCCAGTTCCTGTGTTTACTCTTTTTTTTTTTTTTTTTTTTTTGCTTTATTTTATGTATATGGATACTTTGCTTTCATGTATGCATGTGTACCATGCCTGGTGTCCAGGCAGGCCAGAAGAGGGTGTCAGGTCCTCTGGAACTGGAATTACAAGTGGATGTCAGCCACCATGCAGGTGCTGAGAGTTGAATCCAGGTCCATTGGAAGAGCAGCCCTGATCTTAACAAGCTGAGCCATCTCTCCAGTCCTCCCGTGTTTACTCTTAAGTAAAACTGTTCTTATGTTTGGCTCCTTCCTGTCGTTAAGATGAGTTCCTTCTCAAAATGTGATGCAGTAGTGGAAGGTTCTGGAGTCAGAGGGACTGAGCGGGATGGAGTTCGGGCGCCATCTCTGGCTAAGTGCGGTTGTTTTGGTTTTCCCTGGGCACAGAGGCTCATTACCCCAGGCCGACTTGGAACTTCCGGAGGATGGCCTTGAATCAAGAGAGTCCTCTGCTTCCACCTCTGAATATGGGGATTACAAGCAGAGCCATTGCTACTCTTGTTATAGGGGCTGGCATTGGTTACTCCGCAGCCAAAGGGTTTACTGACTCGATGACTGTGGGAAAGGGCAGGGTGGGGCTGGGCTCTCTTCTGCCAGTTATCACCGTTTTTTTGACTCCCTTGTAAGTCTACTCATTGACTAGATGGCCAGTATGGTTAATAGTTTTGTTCCTGTAAATTCTTCCTACCTCGTGATCTCCCTTCGCAGATTGAAAACTCAAAAGAATTCTGATTGGCTGCTGGGATCATGTGTTCATGACTAGCCAATCACTACAAACCGGAGCTTTTGAGCTCTGTGGCTAACAGGCCTACCGGACTGTGCATAGGGAAGCGGTCTGTTTGCTAAGGCTGGGGCTTTAAGGGGTCTGTTCATAGGAAACTGTTGTCTGTCTCATTTCTCCTGTTATTGTCCGGCTTATTGTCCTGCTCAGGTGTTGTCTCCTAGATCAAGCTGGGCTTGTAGGGAAAGCAGGAGACCGGGGTTCTGCCCCTAGGCCCCCTCCTTCAGTGGTAACCAGTCAGGATCTGCTGAGCTCTGAGCCCAGGGCTTCAACTTCCTATGCATGAGTGTCTCTGAGCACTTGCTGTGTACCGAGGATCCTGAGGGAGTGGGACATTGCCTGCTCCTCGGGGTACATATTCTATTTAAGCTGCATGCAGAGTAAAAGGAAGACAAGCATCAGGGCTCTGAGGTTTTTGCCCTATTTTTGAACAGACCAATCAAGCACAAGGCTGTCTTCCCAGAAGAAAGTCTTTCCCCCCCTCCCCTGGTTAGCCTGCTGTCTTTTGGACAGGGGAATGTGTCTGTCTCTGCAGCCCTCTCCCTGTGACTCGGAAAGGCCTTGTTAGTTTGGTCTCTTGTAACAGTTGTACACTGGAAGCGTTTTCTGCCGACATTCCTCTTTCCCTACTTCCACGCAGCGTCCCAGCCCCCAGCTCTGTTGTTATCTCCGTTGCCAGGGCGCTCTCATGCTTGCTCAGGCAGAAGGGGGCTTCTGTTGGCATGGATTCAGCTGGAAGCGAGGAAGAAAAGCTAGTTGGAAGAGAAACAGCACATCCCAGCCTGGGAACGGAAACCATGGGCGGGCAGTTTGCTTCTGTCCCAGTCCAGGCTAAGGCATCTAAGCCCAGGGCCTGACTTGTAAGGGAAAGAGCGCCGTGCTTGCCGCTTCCTTCTGTCCTTTCTTTTCCTTTTTTCTCTTCTCTTCTCTTTCTTTTTTTTTTTCTTTCGGTTTTTGTTTTTTGTTTGTTTGTTTTGTTTTGTTTTGTTTTTTTGAGAGATAGAGATAGATAAATAGATAGCTTCTCTGGGTAGTCCTGGCTGTCCTGGAACTTGTTCTGTAGACTAGGCTGCCCTTGAACTCACAGAGCTCCACCTGGCTCTGCCTCCCAAGTGCTGGGATTAAAGTTGTGTGTCACCTGGCCCAGCCACGACACTCTTTTGTTTGTTTGTTTGTTTTGTTTTTGGAGACAGGGTTTCTCTGTATAGCCCTGGCTGTCCTGGAACACACTCTGTAGACCAGGCTGGCCTTGAACTCAGAAATCTACCTGCCTCTGCCTCCTGAGTGCTGGGACTAAAGGCGTGCGCCATCACTGCCCAGCCACAACACTTTTTAAAAGCATTTTCTTAGCTTTGCCTTGTTGAGGTGGTTGTGGTGTTTAATCACTGCTGTTGGAACTAAGATGACAAATACTGGGCTGGTGAGATGGCTCAGTGGGTAAGAGCACCCGACTGCTCTTCCAAAGCTCCGGAGTTCAAATCCCAGCAACCACATGGTGGCTCACAACCATCCATAACGAGATCTGACTCCCTCTTCTGGAGTGTCTGAAGACAGCTACAGTGTACTTACATATAATAAATAAATAAATAAATCTTAAAAAAAAAAAGATGACAAATACTTTAAATCCTCTATCCTATAACTTGTTTTCTCTTAAGAATTTGAGTCATAATTATGTTTGTTTTTCTTCTGGCTGCTTTAAAGATTTTTTTTTTCTTACTCTGTTTTGAGCACTTTTTTTATGCTTTTTAATTTTATTTATTTATTTATTTATTTATTTAATTTAATTTATGTGAGTGCATTGCAGCTGTCTTGAGACACACCAGAAGATGACAGCAAATCTTATTACAGATGGTTGTGAGCCACCATGTGGTTGCTGGGAATTGGACTCAAGACCTCTGGAAAAGCAGTCAGTGCTCTTATCCGCTGAGTCATCTCTCCAGCCCCCCTTTTATGCTTTGAGATAAGGGTGTGTGTATGCTCGCGCTTGTGTGCTTAGATCATTATTTTTTGAAAGTTTTTTTTTACCTAGTGCCAGGTTTGTTTCTTTTCAGGTAGTTTTTGCTGTTGTGTGTTCACATTTACCAGTCTCCCCTGTAGTATGAGTCCTACTACATTGAACATAGAGCAGAGTTAAACCTGTTTTTTGTTGTTGAGACAGGGTCTTGTTGTCTAACCTTGTCAACTGGTCTGGTACTTAATGATATAGCACAGTCTACTTTAACTTGAAACAATCCTCCTGTCTCAGTTTCCCAAGTGCTAGGATTATAGGTATGACTGGGTTGTAACAATTATAATCATCTTATAATTGGTCCTGGCTGTGGCTGTCGATATACCTCAGTTGTCAGGGTGATTGTCTCAAATTCAGGAAGGCTGGGTTATTTCCTCAGAACTATATAAACTAGATATAGTGGTTCTGCCTATAATCCACCTGGAATCCCACTACACAGGAGGGAGCTGCAAGAAGAGTAGAAGTTCAAGGTGATTCTTAGCTATGTGGTGAGTTTGAGGGTAGCCTGGGCTATCTCAGACCCAGAGGCTGGAGGGATAGCTCAGCAATCAAGAACACTTTGGCATAGGACCCAGGTTCAAGTCTCAGACCCATATGGCAGCTCACACCTGTCTGTAACTCGAATTCGAAGGGGTCTGATGCTCTCTTCTGACCTCTGCAGGCTCCTGCATGCATGTGGTGCACATACACAGACAAACACACACACACATTTAAGTACATACATACATACATACATGAAAGTAAAACAAATAAATAACTAAAAATAAAAAAAACCACCCAATCGCAAAACCAGTCTCCCAGGTCTGGCGTCTGTGCTTGTGCAGCTTTGTAACTGGCTGAGGGTTTTCTTTACGTCATGGTTATCGCCCCATCTTTTGTACATAATCGGAAACTTTTGGTTGAATCACAAGTGTAAACTTTTCCTTGTTGGGTACTATATTTCTGTATGCCTATTGAAGTTTTTTCTTGGGAACTGTTTGTCCTTTTAAGGTCTGTTAGATATGGCTGGCAGATGAGTAGTGCCAGTACTCACGAGTCTGAGATGAAGGCATCTGAGGGTGGCCAGCCTGAACGCCCATGTTATCTTAAAAGCCCCACACTGGGTGTTTATATGGCTATAGTTCAGCACTCAGGGGTTAAACAGAAGGGGAGTTCAAGGTAGTTCTGGGCTATTTGAGAACCCCTTACATTTGAATAATAGCAGTGTGAAGACATTAGCCACCCTATTAGGAGTAGGAGGTGCCTGCTGCACTGGCCTCTGAACCCTCTCCTTTGGTGGGTGACTCCCTCTGCCTCTCCTTTCTTGTGTCTTTGGCCACTGCTTATCATAGTCTAGAGCAGTCTCCTTACTGTCTCTGCCACCTCGCCCCAAGTGTCACAGGATGGCCAGGCCCACTGTCCCTTAACAAACCACTGGGACTTGTGGTCTCAGAGTTGAAGGAATCCCAGTGAGAACTGACCTGGAGAGAAGTGACAATTTGAGAACAAAGCTCTTCCCAAGAGCTCTGGCCTTCCAGAGAAGAGGCCCGTTTAGACCCTTGGGACCCTTAGGTGAGAGGACTGAGGGCACTGACTGACAGGCTGCCCATCCACTGCCTCCATCTGGGGGCACAGAGGAGTGCACACACCTTCATTTCCTTGGTGCTTGCACAGAGGCCCCTTGTTAGCCTGGTGCAGGGTCACTAACCTATGCCGAGAGATGCTAAAGTGCTGGAGTTTAGCATATGATTTTTTTTTTTTTTAACCAATCTACCGAGAAGTAATTTTTTTGTCAGAGGATTTTTCTGCCTGCTGTCTTGGGTTGCCAAATGGTTGTTTCTGGGCATACTGAGCCTCCCCGATGCCGTGGTGCCAGAATACTAAGCTTTCAGAGTCTGGGTGCAGCAGGCAAAGCAATGGCTCACGCAGAAGCAGGCCACGGAGAGAGACAGGCAGCCTGTTTTTGATCCTCTGCCTGCTACTTTTTTTTAGTATTATACTGATTTTTGTGTATATGCACATGGGTACTTACATGCCAGTATGCTGGTAGAGGTCAGAGGACAACCTGTAGGAGTTGGTTCTCCTTTTACCGTCTGGGTCTCCCAGACTGAGCTCCTGCCGTCAGGCTTGGGAGTAAGCAACTTCATCTGTTGCATCGTCTCACTAGCCCCTCCCCACCTGCTTAGGATGACATGTCATGTATCCCAGGAAGCCTCAAACTAGCTATGTAGCCAAGGATGACCTTGAACTTCACATCCTTCTGACTGGCTCAGATTATAGGTCTGCACCACTACACCTGGTTTCTGGGCTTCTGGGGATAGAACCCAGGGCATGGGGTACACTAGGCTGTGAGCTGTATCCCTGCCTCTGTGTGTACCTTGAACAAGTGATAAACTCTTTGTGTCTCATTATCCTAATCTGTTAAGTAAGACAATAATATAATACATACCTATGGGGTCAATGGGAGGATGGTAGATGACCAACAATCCCTTCCCCCCTCCCCAAAAGTACCAATAAGCATGGAAAGTGCCAATCATGACACCTGTCATCCTGGACATGTTGGGCAAGGCAAGGAAAGAGGGAGAGGAGAAAGAAGTAAGCAGTGTGGCTTGAGTGCCCCATCCATCCAGTATTCTCTTAGAGATTACCTTCCTCTCTGACCATGAAAGTGTTAGCACCACTCTCACTTTCAGAGTGATCTAATAACTTAGCCTGCCTCTTGTTCAGCATCAGGGCCAGAATTCTTTTGGTAGCAAGCCCCATGATCCCTTCATGCCCTAGTGCTAATTGGCTTTAGCCACGGGTTGGGAATGCTCAGGCTGGCATTGACAGGAGTGACAAGATGCTTTTGTATGTGATACATGTGTGGGTGTGGACACGGATGCATGTGTGCTGGTGTGTGTGCACAGGGATGTGGAGGCCAGAGATCAGTGTCGGGTTTCTTCCGTAGTTCTACCTTCGTTTTCGAGACAGGTTCCTCACTGAACCTAGCATTCAGGGATTCAGCTAGGCTGCCTGGCCATGATCTCCAAAGATCCACCGACCTTCATCTCCCCAGCACGGGGTTACAGCTGTGCATCCCTGGTGTTTTATGTGCTTGCTGGGGGCAGAGCCCAGCTACTCAGGCTTACGCAGAAAGCATTTGGTTTTTTGTTTTGTTTTTCCCAAGCTGTAAGGTTTGTCTGTGTTTTGTTTTTCAAGACAGGGTTTCTCTCTGTAGCCCTGGCTGTCCTGGAACTCACTGTGTAGACCAGGCTGGCCTTGACTTCACAGAAATCCGCCTGCTCCTGCCTCCCAAGTGGAGGAGTTACAGATGTGCACTAATCCAATTCGGGTCCAGGCTGTTTTACAAATACATGTCTCGGTCTGTGTGTGCACATGGACAGTTTTGATTGTTTTAATCTCGGGGCTGATGATTATATTTTCCTGTTAAAATAGGCTCTGACCAGAAATTCTGCACTTTCATATACCAGTGACAGACATTTTCTGAGCCTGTACTGCATGTCAGACTCTGTGCTCAGCATGTCACATACCTAATTTTGACTAGCATCTTCTTGAGATGGGTGTTGTCACCATGAGGATTGGTGAGGTTAAGCAATTGGCTCAGTATGATGATGGTGGAGCTGGACCAGGGAGCTGGCCACCTGGACATGCTGTAAGCCAGCAGATCCTGTTCCCTAGACCATGCAGATGTCTCAGCCAGCTTTACACAAAACACACAGTTTGCCGTTTCAGTGCCTCTGGGTGGGTCAGCTATTCTGTAAGGCTGTTAATTGTGAGGCTTATTTCTTTCCTCTTTGTCTGTGTTAAACAGAGAAGAGGCTTTTTTTTTCTTTTTTTCTCTCTCTCTAGAATCTTCTTTGCAGAGTACTGTATTCCCTGTGTGTTAGCTGATGAAGTCAGCAGGGTTTTGGACTCCCATTTCCTGGTCATTCGCAAGTACTTATTTTACCATCTCTAAATGGAGTGCATTAGCTCCAGGCCACGGAGAGCAAATTAGGGGAGCAGGGAGATGCATCGCGAGAACGAGGCTGCTTGGGAAAATGTGCCTGTGCCTCTGGCTGGACTCCCCAGCTGTGGGAGTAAATACACGGATGTCAGGGTGTCATTCCACGGCTGTTGCAGAATGAAGCTGGCAGTCTACAGGTAAGGCTGAAACAAAGCAGCCAGTCTGGGCTTTAAAGGTACATTTTGGCTTCTGAAATTAAAAAAAAAAAAAAAAGACTACATTTCTTAGAGAGAGGGAGGTCAGCTTGTAGGAAAGGATTTCTGTCCTTCTACCATGTGAATCCTAGCGATCCGACTCAGATTGTTGCCTGCTGGGCCTGACTTTTGAGGAGTTTCATGTTCACTCTAAAGCCTAAGTTGGTCCTGCTGCCCTCATGCAGGGTAGGAGAATGAGAAGTGGTGCAGCCTGGTGGGACTGTAGCACCTACTCAGACAAAATACCCTTGACCTTGGTCAAATGATAACTGCGGTCTTTTCTAATTTATTTCCTTCCTTCCTTCCTTCCTTCCTTATTCTCCTCTTCTTCCTCCTCCTTCTCTGTCTCTCTCTCTCCCCCTCCCTCCCTCCCTTTCTCTCTCTCTCTCTCTCTCTCTTTCTTTCTTTCCTCTTATTTTATGTGTACGAAACACTGTCACTCTTTTTAGACACACCAGAAAAGGGCATTGGATCCCATTACAGGTGGTTGTGAACCACCATGTGGTGGCTGGGAATTGAACTCAGGACCTCTGCAAGAGCAGTCAGTGCTCTTAACCACTGAGCCATCTCTCCAGCCCCCTGATTTGTTTTCTTTTTTTGTTTTTTGTTTGTTTGCTTTTGTTTTGTTTTTCAAGACAGGGTTTCTTTGTGTAGCCCTGACTGTCCTGGAACTCACTCTGTAGACCAGGCTGGCCTCGAACTTAGAAATCCATCTGCCTCTGCCTCCCAAGTGTGGGATTAAAGGCATGTGCCACTACTGCCTGGCTCTGATTTGTTTTCTTAAATCAGGGCTTATTCTGTTGCCCAGGCTAGCCTGGGATTACATGTAAGCCACCATGACTGGCCTCTTTTTCTTCTAATTTAGGATTTAGGAGAGCAAACTGTCATTTTTCAGTTCTTCCATAGGTCATCAGAAATCTTAGATAAGGGGCTGGAGAAATGGCTCAGCAGGTAAGAGCACTGGCTACTCTTCCAGAGGTCCTGAGTTAATTCCCAGCAATCACATGGTGGCTCACAACCACCTGTAATGAGATCTGACCCCCTCTTCTGGTGTGTCTGAAGACAGCAACAGCGTACATTAAATACATACATACATACATACATACAACATTTCATACATAAATAATTCTAAAATAGGAAAAAAAGAAATTTTAGATAAGATTTGCGAAGGGCAGACTTTAGGAATGAGGTGAGGGAGCTGGGATGGTTCCACAGTTAAGTACTGTTCTTGCAGAGGACTCAGCTCGGTTCCCAGCACTGACCACACTAAGCAGTTCACACCACCTTATCTCTAGCTCCTGGGGATCCAGCACCTGCTTCTAGCTAATAGAAGAGGTGCTGGGCTTTGGATAACTTTGACTTTGTATAACTGTGACTTTGACTTTTGTGTCTTGTCTTGCTCTCATACATAGGACAGATGACAGATGAGCCCCTGCCCTGCTTTCAGTAAAATGGCCAGTGGCTTGATACCTAGTTGTGGTCTCCTAACTCAAGGGTCTCTGAAAATCTTCACAGCACAATGAGGCAAGAACCCTTGAAAGATGGCTAGAATAGATGAAGCAAGCCTTCTTAGCTGCTCACTGTGTTTCTGGGGAAATACTGTCTGGAGTGTGCTGGTGTTTGCTGTGTGGTTTATACTGATTGGGAAAGAAGTGCATATGCCACTCCCCCTGCCCTCCCATCTTACTTCCACTGGGTGTAGATCATGACTTTTGGAAGGACTGCAGACACTGTCCATTCTATGAAGCTGCTTCCCGAACCCACCTTGTCCGTGCTGAGGCCCTCGGCCTGCAGGGGGTGTGTAGGCATGCTTTCTCCACATCTGTTGAGATGCTTTGGGCTGTCTCACCTATACTGAATGTGGAATCATCACAGTAGACAGACCTCTGTTCTTTCAGGAGAATCTAGCTGACCTTGGCCTAGAAGAAAGGAAGTCCTCTCTAGTTGTCCACCGCCGTCACCGCCGGATGCCTTGTAGAAGAGGTTTCTAGTCCTGGGTGAAAGTTTCTCCCTGAGTCGCTCTGCTTCTTAGGGTATCTCTTGCATGCTGTCTTTTGAATAGCTGTTAGGAGGGTCTAATGAAGCAACTGTCTGGAGACCAATGTTTATTTCAACATGGTTGCAGTTGCTTTTGCTTTGGCTTTCAGAGCCAATAAAGCTGGTCATTAGATTCTGTAATTGCTGCTGTAATTACTCTCTTGGAACTGGCAAAGGCATAATTAAATATGGAGATTTCACAGACTTTTTTTTCCTCATCTAAAAGCAACCTCTTAAACTTCTGTTGGTAGGGTTAAATTTAGGCTACTAGAGCCAGTGTGTTTATATAGGACCCTAAGTTCTGTAGCAGAAGATGGCCTTCTCTGAAGATTCGGCTTTGATGAACAGCTGTTCCTTAGCTTCCAATTTGTTTCTTTAATCCAACCATCCAGATTTTGGGGAGTTTGGCCCCCAAGCCAGTTTGCATTTGTTTATGTAAATACTGGGTTTGGGCTTTGTGGACTTTGGCCATGTAGAAAAGCAAGTCTGGTTGGAGATCTGGTTAGAGCTGGGTATGATGGCTCATACCTGTAATCCCGTCAGCACCCGAGAGTCTGAGACAGGGTGATTGCTGAGAGTTCAGGGCCAACCTGGACTATTGAGTGAATTCCAAGCCTGCCTGAACTGTAGTATAAGTTTTCTCAAACTCCCACTACCTCAAATAGATAGCCAGGTGGAATGGAGGGAGTCTTACTTGGACAGTGTTCAGAAAGAAGTGTGTCATTTGGCCCATGGAGCACTAGGTTCCCCCAGGTTCCCTCCACTGCGACTTCCCACAGTTGTAAGGCATAGGAAGTGAAGTGCTGTGATACCTGTGTTTGCACATGTTCCTGTGGGCCAGTGCTGACCAAATGGGTTGCTTTATTTGTGAAACATTTGAGGGGTTTCTCAGAGTGTAGCTGTCAGGTAATTTAAAAATACAGACTTTAGAAGGGATAGGAGAAAAAACATCCACGGTCCCTGCCACACAGCAGCCTGGGGAGGCCACTGCTTTCTGGCTAAGCTTTCTAAGCCTGCAGAAGGAGGGTGACCCTGGAGCCAGGGTGTTTGCTGGGCCTTTCCTTAGGTTTTACATACTTACCTTAATAGTGAGGGGCTTGCAAGAGATCCTGTTATATGAACCAATAAGACAGGGAGACGTGTACCACACCTGTAACTCCTACATAGAACATGTATCTTCCTCTGGTTACTCTGATATGCTCATTGCAAGTGGACAGTATCATTAAATTTAAAAAAAAAAGCATTTAGTACTCCTTATATAGCTACCTTAAGTGTTAGGATAGGACCATTTGTATATGAAAATAAAATACATAGAATTAAAAGGTGGCATATATTAACTAACTGCACACCAGTCCTTGTGTTAGTTGTTGGTCTGCAGAGATGGATAGAACCATCTGGGAGTTACTTGAAGTCACTTTTGAGTTTGTGGTACTGTGAACAGTAGGCAAGCGTTGGGAGTGGCTGTGCTGTCCTCTCCCCATATATCAGAAGGTGACCCCAGAGAGTGCTTCCCCTTTCTGTCCCTAAGTCTTCCTGTTAGGCTGGGATCTGGAGTTTCTGTACCGCGACAGGGTGCTGGAGGGTTGAGTGACATAAGGAACTGTCTATCTGTCCCTGTCCTTTGGTACTAGAGATTACACAGGTACTCAGCCATGGAGCTACATTCCTGAGTCCTTTGTAAGTAAGTTCTATTCTCATTTGAGCCCTGAGTGTTGGGGCTGGCTAGGAGGGGTCTGAGAAAGGAGCACCTGTGAGGTGTGAGGCCTTGCCCAAGAAGGCCTGAAGGAAGACCTGACATCCCTGGATGTTGAGGTGGCTGGCGGTTTCTGTCACAAGTGAATAGCCCTAGGCCTGGATGGTTAAGGGTAACTTCTTGCTGCTATGATTGTTGAAGATGGCAGATACTAGGGTTCCCAGGACTACACTTAGGGAGGAAACCTATCCCTTACCTAGGCAGGACCCTGAGGGTCGATAGAAGCTGTAGGGTGGGCAGAGAGAGCTATGGGAAGTTTTTAAGCAGAAGTGGTTGGATTTATTCTCCTTGGACACGTCTTGCTGAGCTGGGTGACTCCTTCCAGGGCATGCCTGCTGTTTTAATCAAGTGGGAGGCTGAACAGAGTGGCACAGAACTGCCCTGAACTTCAGTTTCCTCGTCTGCTGAAACCTTGGAAGGTTGTTGTTCTGAGGCACTTACACAGCACACTCGTGAAAATGTTCAACAAGGTGCTGGGTCGGCCCTTTCAGCTTTCTAAGCAGATCCTTTAATGAGGAGTGCATTGCTCTTCTTGTTTGTTAGTCTCTGAGTCAGCGGTTCTCGGCCTTCCTAATGCTGTGCCCTTTCATGCAGTTCCTCATGCTGTGGTGACCCCCAACCATACAGTTATTTTGAGGCTGCCTCATAACTATTGTTGTTACTGTTGTGACTTGTAATGTAATGTCTGCTATGCAGAGGGTCTGATGTGTGACATGTTGAGAATCACTATTCTGTCCTTCTCTGAGGGCGTTGACTTTCCTGCGGTGCTCGGGATCGAGCCCAAGCCATGCTTCCCCTGCCATTGACTTATGCCCTCAGTCTTAATCGAGTTAAATGTTCTCTCAAAGACCTAGCTATGTTAGGCATGATGGCATCCACCTTTAATCCCAGCACTCAAGAGGCAGAGTTAGAGGCAGTCAGATTTTTGGGTTCGAGGCCAGCATGGTCTACAGAGTTCCAGGGCAGCCAGGGCTGCACAGAGAAAAACCGTCTCAAAAAACAAACAAACAAAACATTTTTTTTGAGGCCAAACCATTGTTTTTGGCCAAGTGGTTCTTAGGGCAGATGCCCAGGCTAACAGTCACGTGTCTTCAGCCTTCGGCCGTTGGGACACAAAGCTCACAGTAGAGAATGAATGAATGAACAGTGTTTCAGGTAACTTCACGGTTCTATGTTGGGAGTAGCCTGTGGAGCATGTGCCCTGCAGGCTGTAAGGTACACACACCTGGAAGTGGAAGGAATGTGTTAACTTCTGTGACATACAAAGAAACCATCTGCTGCTTGTGGAGATGGCACTGGAGCACCTCTGCTGTATGAGGGAGCACGCTTACAAGCATGCAGATAAATGCAGCTTCCCTGATCAAGTTCCTTCTGCTAGAACCTGCTGGGTTGCCTTTCTGAGACTGTAAGGGGAAGGAGTCTGGGTTTGAGTGGGGAGATGCACTAGGAAGCTCTGCCACAGATAGATTGCCTTATTGAATCACTTGTCGTGACCTCAGACAAAATGATCTATTTCTATATAGGCTGGGAGCTAAGAAAGCAGATACTATCGATCTGACCCAGTGGTCAAACTCGATTCAGTCGTGTTGTGTGTTTCCTATTATAGAGAACGGAGTACTGGCCGTCTCTAGGCATGTGGCTCACGGGTTTTCTTCACTTGACTTCCAGACAGAAATTCCTGCTCAGAGCACTGTGCTTTGTGCTGTGCTCCGCTGCCATCTTACTTTCAGAGCAGAACAGTTTACAGGATGGTTGGCTTTTGTGTGGCATAGCATCTTAACCCAAACTCATCTAGTATTTGCTATGGTCAGTTGTTATTCTTGTTATTTAGTTGGTATGGGGTGGTGTTTTATAATAATTTGCAGGTTTTTTTGGATATGGTACCTGCTTTACTAATCTGTTAGGCTTCTGTGTATGCTAGGCCTGTTCACTCCTCACAGTGAACGTAGCAGGGAAACGAAGCCTCTCACCTCTGTCTGTGAGCTGTCGTTTGACCCCAGAACTTGTTCTTACTCTGATATGGTTGCCAGAGAGTTTAAGCTTGTGTTTGCATGCTTCTTCCTGTCTCATTGTGAGGTGTGTGAACCTTGTGTGTTTCCTTAGAGAATTGAATGTGCCCCTGGGTAGAAGATGTCAGTCATTAGTTGTCTTACAGGGGCTACAGCTGAGACGAGTACAGTGTACTTGGGAGGAGGGCTCTGCGTCCTGCCTACCACCACACCATGCCATGCCGTGCACTCAAGTCTGCCTTCTTCCCTCTAGCCGCCCTGCAGGCTCTGAAGCGCAAGAAGAGGTATGAGAAGCAGCTGGCACAAATTGATGGCACCCTGTCAACCATCGAGTTCCAGCGGGAGGCCCTAGAGAACGCCAACACCAACACGGAGGTGCTCAAGAACATGGGCTATGCCGCCAAGGCCATGAAGGCTGCCCACGACAACATGTATGTGCTGCTGCTGGGGGTGTGGCCTTGGCCGTGGCTGGTTGCTGTGCTTGTTGTCACCGTCTTGGAGTTTGAGTGGATGTGTCTGCCTCCGCTATTTCCATACAGAGTTTAGGAAAGGGAAGCTGCCTGCTTGTTTCAGCTGATTCTAGGTTATTGTGGTAGGCAGTTGGGAATGTCCTGAGAAGGTCTTCTTGGCCACCTCTATCCGTCATACTGCAGAAGCCTGTGTCCCAGAGAGGGAAGCCACTGTGCTGCGTTCTGAGTGTGGACAGGACTGGGCCCTGGCATGTGAGTCCTCCCAGGACTTTTTATATGTTCTTAGTCTACTCTCAGGCTGTGGCTGACCTGTGCTCCTGTGCTCCACAGTCCTTCCTTCCCTGTGGACGGTTGCTTCTCATGCAGCTGGCCTGAGGACCAGAGACCCAGCCTGGTTCGGTTTGCAAAAGGCAGGGGTCTCTCTATGAAAAAACTGCACTTGTTATAGTTTTTGACACTTTAGCCAGCACAGAGGGGCCCTTGGAGCGCTTGCTGCTTTGGCATGCCGTAGCACCAGGATCTGCTGGACACAGCCTCGCGGCGCCTGCCCATAGCATCCGTCCTTCCTTTACATACTGCTCCAAAGCGGAGTCGAGTGTTTGTTAGCGTCTCTATGAACCATGTTAAAATATTTACTAGTGGGCTGGAAGAGCTTGATGCTCTTTGGCTCTAGGAACAGGAGGTGCAGGAGCATTGCCCTCCATGAGTGAGGCATGGGATGTGCTGCTCAGGCCACGGCCTCGCCCCTTTAGTTGTGTTTTCCCGGACATTTAGCATGAAAGATAGTAAGAGTGTGTATGTTTTGAAGTATACAGACATCCTGAATAACTGTGTGTGACACAGTGTATAAAACTCCACACATTTGCCTTGCCTTTGGGACTTAATAGACTGCTGTTCAGGTGACTACATTTTCTAGTTTGCCCTCCTGTCCAGAGTTGCTTTGGGGGTTGAAGAAGAGGTCTTGGTGCAGGAGTTAAAAGTTGTCACCCTATTTGGAACTTGAGTGGATGTGTGTTTATCTGATGTGTTTACAAATCCTGGTGTGTATGTTGTGTGTGTGGGGGGGTGGCTTTGATGCCACCTGGCTGCTAAGCCTACTTTCCTTGGGTGTTGGACTAAGTGATGTTAAGGACACTTCCATCTGCCTGATTCTCAATTTTACATTTATTTTGAGTGTGGGAGAAGGGGTGTGTCAGGGGGCAGCTTTGTGGAGTCGGTTCTTTCTTCCACCTTTATGTGGGCTCTAGAGTAAGAACTGGATCTCCCGGCTTGCACTGCAAGCACATAACTGACTGAGCTGTCTCACAGCTCTTGAGTCCCAGTTTTAAAGGGAAGGAGGAAGGCAGTAATAACAGGGCATGTCCTAGAGGAGACTTGCTACTGTGTGCTGAGAAGCAGATGGTATGCAGCAGATGGGTTCGCTCTGGGCTCGGAGCAGTCCTAGGTAAGATGATAACTTGTTCCTTTATTTCAAGGGACATTGATAAGGTGGATGAGTTAATGCAGGACATTGCTGACCAGCAAGAACTTGCAGAGGAGATTTCCACAGCTATCTCCAAACCTGTGGGCTTTGGAGAAGAGTTCGACGAGGTGAGTGACTCCAGGAAGGCCACCTGCATCTCTGGGTGGCAGACTTCATGCTCGATACAGCAGACAGCACAGTGTGCACATCCTCGGGTTCTGGGTTGGTTTGTCTAGGTTTTTTTTTTTTTTTAAGATTTATTTATTTATTATATGTAAGTACACTGTAGCTGTCTTCAGATACTCCAGAAGAGGGCGTCAGATCTTGTTACAGATGGTTGTGAGCCACCATGTGGTTGCTGGGATTTGAACTCCGGACCTTTGGAAGAGCAGTCGGGTGCTCTTACCCACTGAGCCATCTCACCAGCCCCTGTCTAGGTTTTTTGATTCAAGGTTTCTCTGTGTAGCCCTGGCTGTCCTGGAACTCATTCTGTCAACTTGGCTGGCCTCGAACTCACAGACATCTGTCTGCCTCTGCCTCCTGAGTGCTAGAGACTAAAGACTTATACCACCACCACCTGGCTGGATTCTGGATTTTAAAACAAAAAAAATTTTTTTAAATGTATTTTATGCTTGGCATGGTGGCACATGCATTTAATCCTAGAACTCAGGAGGCAGAGACCAAAGTGGTCTCTACATAGAGTTCCAGGGCATTCATAGTGACAGTGAGAACCTGTCTAGATGAGGAGAAAGAGGAAGAGGAGGAGGAGGAAGAGAGAGAGAGAAATTTTATTTTATGTTTATGGCTATTTTGCCTGCATGTGTATCTGTATATAATTTACATGCCCCGAAGGCTAGAAGAGGGTGTCAGCACCCACTTGGTGGCCAGCAACTCTCAGTAACTCCAGCCCTAGGGGATCTGATGCCTTCTATTGGGGGCACTGCATGCACACAGTGCACAGACACAAATGCTGCAAAGCAACAAGACACTTACAAATCTCAGGGCAGGAAGACAGCAAGCCTGAACCACAGAGCTTGGGCAAGCTTTTCAAAAGGTACACAAGGCTGAGTACATCGCTCAGTGTGAAACGTTTGCCTAGCACATGCGTGGTCTTGGGTCCAGCACCTGGTATTTCTCTTGAGAAGGAAGGAAAGAAAAGATACAATTCACCCTCTTAAGAAGCTCATGGCCAGGACCCCAGATATATACGCACACCAGGGATCCCCTCAGAAGGTTCATCCCAGCAGGTTCACAGGGCATCAAGGGCCGAGTGGCTGCAGGGAGAGTCCCAGCAGGTTCACAGGGCATCAGGGGGCCGAGTGGCTGCAGTCCCAGCACACTTCCTTTTGCAGGATGAGCTCATGGCAGAGTTGGAGGAACTTGAACAAGAGGAGTTGGACAAGAATTTGTTGGAGATCAGTGGGCCCGAAACAGTCCCTCTACCAAATGTCCCCTCCGTAGCCCTACCATCCAAACCCGGTGAGTATGCCCACAGTTGGGACACACTCTGGTGCCATGTGAAGGGGGTGATGTCATGGTCAGTTGACTTCGGTTTAGGTTCTGAGCCAAAGAGCATGTGTGGTGCTGGCCACAGTGCCAGTGCTGTGTGACGTTCCCTGGGTTTCTCCAGAGCAGTACTTCCTAACCTCAGTGCGGGCGACATAGTCAGACAAGTCTGGGGGAGCAGTGGGGATGCCTTGTAGCATAACCCCCAACTTCCCACCAGATGCCAGTAGCAGCCACTGACACACAGAGGTGTGTCACCCTCAGTGTCTCCAGGCATTACTGCATGTCCCGTGTGGGTTGGGAGTGGGAATTAAGAGCTTCTGTTCTAGTGAAGGAGGTTAAAAGATTAGAGGGAGGAGGAATGGGGGAACCATGTAATTGTTTTTTAAATTTAAAAAGTTTGAAAAAAAAAAAAAAAAAAAACCTCTGTTCTAGAATGATTTTTTTTTTTAACCAACAAAATACAGGTTCGTTGTGGGCACCGTGCAGTACTGTGAACTTAAGTCTTGCCCCAGCTAGGAGCCCATGCCGTTCTCAGGGAGGGAACCGGCTCTAGCTGGGTGGAGACCTGCTTCTGTAGAACCGCTATTTCTTTCCTTGCCTGCATTTTCTCCCTCTTCCCCCCCACCCCCCAACCCAGTGTTCACTCCTCACAGAGATGCTCCACTCACAGAGATGCTCCACCCACAGAGATGCTCCACCCACAGAGATGCTCCACCCACAGCTCCTAGAAAGTCAGAACTGCCAGACTAGAGTGGCAAAAGAGCCTGCCAGCAGCAGGGTGTGAACAGGGCGCTTCCCCCCCTCCTCCCACCGTGGTAAAGAGGAGAGCCCCCTTCCCACCCCACCCCCTGCCGTGGTAAAGAGGAGAGCCCCCTGGCTCTTCTGCGGCTCTTCCTCTGTTGGAGGCAGTCTAGCAAAGCAGGCTCCAGCAGCTCCATGTGGAGTTGGCTTGGCAAGGATTGTGTCTCTTGGGAGGGAAGCTCCTGTCTGTCTCCCCAGCTCTGGGAGCTTAGAGCTCAGTGTGGAAACTGTCCCACCTGGTGTGGCCACCCCTGCTGAGGGCTGAAGGGAGTTGTTGTGGAAGGTGTGTCTCCGCTCAGGACAGGGCTGTGTGTGTGTGTGTGTGTGTGTGTGTGTGTATGTGTGTACACGTACACGTACACGTACACATACACATAGAGAAGCATGGCTCCAGCTCCCAGCCAGGCTTCAAAGAGCATTTTTTTCTGTATCCACAGCCAAGAAGAAGGAAGAGGAAGATGACGACATGAAGGAATTGGAGAACTGGGCCGGATCCATGTAACTGTTCCAGCAGAGGCTGGGCCCAGACGGACTCTGGTGGCCTGTGCATCGGGCAGGCATGTGCGTGCGCAGGGCAGGCAGGACGCGGTGCAGGCAGCCTCCATCGCTCAGCTCTCACCCAAAGCAGTAGCCGCACCACTGCTCACTCTCGCATAGCATGGTCTGTGCCCAGGGGTGGGTGGGGGGAGGGGGGCGGGGGGGAGGTGCCTGCTGTTTATAATGTTGAATTTCTGTAAAATAAACTGTATTTGCAAATCCAACACTGAGTTGCTGGGCTGCGCTAAGCCCACTGCTGCGTCCTCTGTGGAGGGTCGGCCGTTTGCAGTTGAAGCGAACTGGAAATGTAGCCCTGCAGCTGACGTGTCTCACTCTGTAAGATGTGTACGGTACTGGCAGAAAAGTCGTTTTTTAAAAGCCATAGATAGGCTTTTCCTTGTTCTTAGCTGTAATAACACATCTAGTTTTGGTTCCCTCAAGAGCTGTGTTTCTGTCTGTCACCTGTGTACTGGCCCCATGTCTACCATCCTGGCCCTTGTCACTCCTGTCCCCCCTGGTCTTTTGGAGTTTGTGACACGGATCTGAAATGGATGTGTTCTCTTGCAAGCGAATAAGATTGTTAGAGTTAATTCCAGCTATCCAGTTTTCTAACGTAGCTCTAAGGTCCTCATTGCTGTTGTGATAATTGATACATAGCTCATTGGAAACGTGTGCATACATTTATATTCAGATGAAATTATGGTTTGCACCGTCTATTAAATATCTCGATTTAATTTTCATATCGCTGTGTGTTCAGTCAATCTCTCACCTTCCCTGGGAGCTGACCCTTTCCAGGCCAACACTTGTCCAGGGTCCTCTGGGGAAACCTGAAGGACTTGCGAAGACGGATCTTCTAGAAACCGAGAGATCCTGGAGGCCACAGAGCTGTGGTCCCACTTAGCCTGGGACTGCCTGGGTCCACTGTCAGAGAGATGGTGCTTATGCAGCCCAGACTCTTCCCTCCGGTCTGCCGACAGCACCTAGGGCGGTGCCTGTGGGAGCCTCTGTCTAGTGGAAACTGGTGCCCTCGTGAGACACGGCCCAGTCAGGTGGTGTGTGTTCCTACAGCAAGGACGTGTGGTGGGCAGAGGACCAATGTACAGATGCTCACACACTCCATTTGCGTCTGCAGAATCACTGCATCTTTGGCCCAGCACTTCCACCCTGCACTTTTCTTTATCCTTCTACCCTCTTGTGAAACTGACGGATGCTTTGGGCACTCTCCTCCAGTCAAGTAGATCTCCACGTGTTCCTTCCTCCTGATGTCAAGTTCAGGGTTGAGAAGTCACCCCCACTCCCCTAGCTTCTCAATGTCCTAAGGTTAAAACCAGGCTGAGTTCACAATGGGATATTGTTATTTTCAGTGTGCCCAGATCAAGCTGCCTACTCTCCTGTCTTAGTCCGACACATGTCAACGTTTAAACATTTGATTGGGGACTTGATTACAGTTTCCATCACCATCATAGCATCCGGGAGCGTGGCAGCAGGCAGGCATGATTTTGGAGCAGTAGCTGAGAGCTCACATCTAATCTACACTTTAGAGCCAGAGTGACTGGGCCCGGCGTGGGCTTTTGAGACCTCAGAGCCTATTCCCCAGTGGGATACCTCCTCCAACATGGCTGTGTCTCCTAATCCTTCCCCAGACTTATCGTTCAAAAGTGAACTGATGGGAGCCCTTCCCGTCCCTACCCCACAGCTCCCTAGGTCTCGTGTTCTTTGAATGAAGCAGCTCCTACCCTGGCTGCCACACTCATGATTGAGACTTGATGCCTGAGTTGAAATTGCCTGGTTTGGGGGAGATTGGGTTTGGCTAATGTCACAAGCTCTACTTGCCAGGGTCTCTCTGCCAACAGGACCGGGGCTCCCAAGCATCCTTTGATGTGGGAAAACCAGAGCAGCCTTTCTTGAGTCTCTCCAGCTGCCTAGAACGTCTCTCCCCTCAGCTCTGACGGGCACAGACACCAGGGCGCTGTCTGGGCTCCCTCCAAGAAAAGGGTGTTTATTTCTACAAGTCATATACCTCGTGCCTGGGTCTGTGGGGCATAGTGCTCACCAGTGTCTAGAAGTTTTTTTTTTCTTTTTCTTTTTCTTTCTCTTTTTCTTTTTCTTTTCCTTTTTCTTTTCCTTTTTCTTTTTCTTTTTTGCTTAGGAAGTTCTCAGGCCTGAAAAGATGTTATTGTACTAGATACTCTGGGTACAAGCAACAGAAGACAGCCAACACATAGAAATGATACTTACTCTAAATTCACTCAGGTTTTTTGTTTTGGTTTGGTTTTTTTAGCACCTACTCTGTGTAGGAACTTGAGTTTACATGCAACAGAGCACCTTGAGGGGACTTGCAGGTTGGTCTCAGGACAGGAAGTCTCGATGGAAGTGTTAGGGTTCAGTGGCTCAACTGTGTTCTCAAGAATAAAGCTCTTTCTGGTGTGATGGTGCATAACTAATCCCAGCAGTAGGACCACAACAAGTTCAAGGTTAGCTTGTTGTGTGTAGTGGTGAGACTGTCTTAAATGCAGCCAGAACAGCCAAGCGTGGTATACGCCCTTAATCCCAGCACTCAGGAAGTAGAGGGAGGAGACTTGAGTTCGAGGCCAGCCTGACCTATATAGATAGTTCCAGGACAGGGCTGCTTAGAGACCCTGCTTCAAAACAAAACAAAAAATGCTTTGCCTCCTGCGCTGCCTAGGCACATGGGCCTTTCCCTTAAACTGCCGCCTCTGGTCCAGGCCCTACCCTGGGTCACGCTCTGCTCCAGAGCAAACAATGGGAGGATCAGCATCTGGCCTTGCTTCACCTCTGCCTGTGTTAATGGATCCCAGAAGACTACACACAGGTCATTTCTGGGTCTCATGGGCCATGTGTCTCATGACTCATTCCTACTACAAGGGAGTCTGGGAGATGGGATGTATACAAAAGAGTCTATTGGGGTTCCCTGCTAAGGCAGGAGATGGACTTTCCTGTCCCAGAATGTCTGATGGTTTGTCTGTGTTTGGGCTAGGGAGTAGCACTGTTAGGAGGTGTGGCCTTGTGTCACTGTGGGCTATGGGCATGGGCTGGGCATGGGCTTTACTACCCGAGTCCTAGCTGCCTGGAAGTGAGTCTTAGAGACCTGCAGATGAAGATGCAGAGCTCTCAGCTCCTGCTGCACCATGCCTGGATGCTGCTACGCTCCTGCCTTGATGATAGTTGGCTGAACTTTTGAACCTGTAAGGCAGCCCCAATTAAATGTTGTTCTTAAAAGAGTTGCCTTGGTCATGATGTCTGTTCACAGCAATAAAACCCTAACTTAAAGACAAAAGTTGGTACCAGGGACTGAAGTATTGCTTGACCATGCTTTTGTTTGGAAGAATGTGGATTTCAGTACTTTGGATTTGGAAAGTGGTGGAATGTTTTAAACGGGGCTTAATGGACTGTCCTAGTAGGAATATGGAAGACTTGCTGAGAGTGACTGCAAACCAGGCCCAAGAGGTTTCAGAGGAGAAGAATATCAGTTTGTAGCATAGAGACTGTTTTTGTGGTATTTTGGTGAAGAATGTGGCTGTTTTTTGCCCTGATTTGAAGAGTCTACCTGGGGCTAAGGTAGAGATTTATATTAATTGTATTGACAAAGGAAATTTCAGAAAAGCCCAGCAGAGACTTTGTTCTCTTGTTAAGTCTTATGAAGAGCGTTTTGAACAAGCTTAGTAAGCTTAGAAAGGAAAAATACAAAATATATGGTATTAAAGGGGCACCAGAAAGTGGAATGGAACTGAATCTTGTGTTTACGGATTATTAAATTGAATTAAGGGAGTGTGGTAACCTTGGGCCTAGATCCCACACAGCAAAGTACAAGCCTTTAATCCCAAGAGGCAAAGGCAAGCAGATCTCTGATTTTACATCCAGTCTTGAACAGAGCAGGTTCTAGGTGAAGAAAAGCTTAAGTCTAGGCATGGTGGTACACCTTCAATCCCAGCATGACAGGAGACAGAGCCACACAGATCTCTGAGTTCAAGGTCAGTCTACAGAGCAAGATCCAGGATAGCCAAGCTTAGGCAGTGAAGGAGTTGGGAAACAGAAAGCTGGTGATAATGTAATGAAACAAGGGGGCCATGTTTCAGCTCCTGCAAGCAGCAGAACTTGGCAGCTTCGGCCATGGGGCTCTGGCTTCAGAGTCCAGAATAGAAGTGATTACTGGGACAATTGATGCTGGTTAGCTGGAGCTAAGAAATTAGTGGCGATTAAGAAGAGACCAGCATCACTGAGGTGAAATCTTCTGGGAAGTGTTTTCTAAGAGCACAGAAGCTGTGTTCTAGAGATAGCCAAGGTTGTAATTCATGCTACAGCTGTACTTGGTAATGTGTAAGTCACCCGGGTAGTACTGGTTTTGAAGGCATGAAGGTGTCATGAAAAACACCTTCTTCATGCATTCATTGTGGTTGATGGCCCAGGACTGAAGGGGTCATGCAAAGGAGTTGAGGTTTGACACCATGAAGAGAGCCTATGAGAGGCTATTGGTGAAACCTAGTTGCAGTGGGAGACCTCAGTGTATTGGAGATGCCAATACCATGGCATGGTCACCAAGAACAGCACCAGCAGTGGAGTGGATCAACCTGAGCTACAGAGGGCAGAGCTGGAGAAGTGGCACCAGCCCAGATCATGTGTGGATCCCAGATATTGGAACAAGGAGCTATAACATTAAAGCTTCCTTGAAGACTCCAAGATGTTTGAGATGCCGGAGCCATGGGCTTCCTGCTGAGGAGAGCTGCTAACAGAGAGTGGAACCCGCCCAGGAGAGAGAAGGTAGTTGCTGTCAACAAAGATGAAAAAGGAGTTGGAGATCTGAAGACTGCTTTGACATCAGCCATGGAGATGCAGAGTTTGGAGTTTGCCCAGCTGGTTTCCTGTCTAGCTTTGGGGATTAATCTCAGAAGAGACCTTGAACTTTGGACTTTTAACACTGCTATAGACTATGGGGACTTGGAAGTTGGACTAAATGTATTTTGCATTATGCTCTGTTTGGGTATGGCCCCCATAGACTCATATATTTAAACAAACCTATGGGGGCCAGGGAGTGCAATGTGATGGTTTATATATGCTTGGGCTAGGAAGTGGCACTCTTAGGAGGTGTGGTCTCATTGGAGTAAGTGTGTCTCTGTTTTGTGTGGACTTTAATACCCTAGTCCTAGCTGCGTGGAAGCCAGTCTTCTCCTAGCGGCCTTCAGATGAAGATGTAGACCTCTCAGCTCCTCCTGCACCATGCCTGCCTGGATGCTGCCATGCTTCCGCCTTGATTATGAACTGAACCTCTGAACCTGTAAGCCAGCCCCAATTAAATGTCCCAGTAAGACTTGCCTTGGTCATGGTGTCTGTTCACAACAGTAAAACCCTGACTAAGATGGTGTCCCACTTCAAAGCCTGGACAAGCTGGGGCAGAGTGGCACACATCTTTTTATCTCAGTGCTGAGAGGCAGTGGCAAGGCCAACCTGCCTGGCCTATGTAGACAAAACAGAGTCTGGTGCCAGGAAGAAGGGACTGAATGTTGAGCAGGTGGCAGCAGCAGCAGGGTCCACCACGCAGACACTGAAAATCAGCCAAGTGGGAAATACCGTGGATTTAAATGTTTTAAAGATTATGTTATGTGTATGAGTGTTTTGCCTGTATGTATGTATGTCTGTACACCACGTATGCCTGGTGCCTGAGAAGGGCCAAGGAGGTACCCGAGACCATGGAACTGGAGTTACAAATGGTTGTGGGCTATAGTGGGTGCAGGGAATCAAACCTTAATCCTCAGCCTGTGCGCTTAGCCCCTAAACCCCTAAAAATAAATGGAATCTAAACATGTGCAAAGTCCTCAATCCCTCTATATTCTCTTCCTTAAAAGCCCTGGAATAGCTGTGCATCTAATATTTAATCTTAGGAGGCAGAGGTGGAGGGATCTCTGTCAGTTTGAGGCCCGGCCACCCTGAACCTATAGGGTTCCAGGCCAACCAGGACTGAGTGAGACCTTGTTAAAAAACACAAAACCCCAAAATAGGGTAGACCTGAGGATCCAGTTTAACAAAGTTCTTAGTAACTCTAGAGGCCTACCCTTAAAGCCAGGAAACTTATGTCCCCAGAAAAACATATGTGGTCACTCCGTGACCTGGTCCTACTCATCACACAGCTACTGTTACCCAGAATAGCTCTCTTCTCTCCCCTGCCTCTCTCCAGTGTGTGTGTGTGTGTGTGTGTGTGTGTGTGTGGATCAGAACCCAGCACTTTCTGGCCCACTATAAGCCCAACCTGACAAGTGTATTATTTTGAGTGTCTCTGCCATCCCTTATGAAACTGGTCTGACAGGAAGTTGAGAAAGGTGGTTGCCATCCAGTGTGGTGAAACATATTAGGCCAAGAGAGCTCTATCCCCAAGTTGCATACTGGCCTCGCCAGCTCTCTTTCCAGCAGATGTGTCTTCTCTGGCTCAGAGCATCCCAGGCCGGAACACTTGGATTTCCATAGGAACAGCAGCTCTGAAGGACTCTGAACACTGCAAAGCCATCATTCCAACCAACCCACACAGACCATGGGGCAGAGCTATTGTTGCTTGTTTTACAGTGGGAGGAGCCCAAGCACAGAAGGGTTAAAGAGATCTGTCTAAGGTCGAGTATCCAGCAAGTAGGCTCAAGAACCAATCTCTCCTCATATTCTTCCCTGTGACCATGGTGAGGCAGAAGCGCATTCACAGAGGCACGTACCTGTCTCAGAAGGTGCCAACCCTGAGTGTAACCAAGTACTGGGTCCAAGAGAAGGCTGCCTCTCTCATTTCTGCTTGCTGCTGAGAGCCAAAAAAGTTATCAACCTATGGGTCAAACAACCCTCTCACAGGAGTCCCACATTAGATATCCTGCAGATCAGATATTCCATACCAGCAAAATTACAGTTATGATGTGGCAGTGAAGTAATTTCATGATTGGGGGTCACCACGACATGAGAAATTGTATTAAAGGGGTACAGCATTAGGAAGGTTGAGAACTGCTGATCTAGACAGCCATAAGACAGAGCGGTGGGATCAGAGCCGTGCAGTAACTGGACTCCAGTGTCCTTCCATAGCAACTGATAAGATAGGGAACCTAGGTCAGGGAGTCTCCCACAACCTGAGGCCTTTCCTCTTTTCTCCCGGACAGTTTCCTCCTCTCCATCTTCACCTTGGATGGCTCTCTGGGGACACTTGGCTCCTTCACAGGAAGAGTGGACAAAGCCATCAAGGTATATAAGAAGCTTGCCTGCTTCTCTACTGGTGCAAAGGGGGGGGGGGGCACCGGGAAGGTGTCTGTGCACGCACGTGTGCGTATGTGTCTGTCTGTGTGTGTGCACCCGTGCGCTCGTGTGCACATGGTGCATGCTTGCCACGGTTTGTGAGTCATGTATGGAGGTCAGGATGACTTTGAGTGCTGACCCTTGCCTTCCATGTTGTTTGAGCGGAGTCTTTTTGTTGTTAGTTGTTGTGTATGTCAGGCCAGCTGGCCCATGAGCTTCTGGGGAGTCTCCTGTCTCAACCTCCCATCTCCCAGGAGTAGCACTGGGTATGGTGCCATGCCTAACTTTTTAACCTGGGTTCTGGGGGTTCAAATCCAGGTTTTCATGCTCGAGTGGCCAGCACTTAGCCACTGAGCCTTAACCTTAGGTCTTGAAAAGCAGCCATTATTATACTCAGCCCGAGGGTGAGAATTCAGAAGGCCAGGACCAGGCTGCAGGCTTCTGCATCTCCCTCAGTCTCACTCAGTCTGTGAAAAATGGCCCATGCCTCACTGGGGCTTGCTGGGGCTGGCTGTTGGTAGGAGCCCAGAGTTCTGAGTGACTGACTGTCCCTGCCAGTGGAGTGAGCAGCACTTATGTGATCCAGCCTTGGAGGACACACAGAAACACTGGCTTGTAAACTCACCCAAGTTCAGGAGGTAAGGAATTAGAGACCAGCTTCAACAGGAACATGGCTAATTCTACAAGAGCATGGAGGGCAGGAAATGTCACTGGGCTGTCCCCCAACCACTGAAACAATCTGTGACAGCTTGCAGATTGTGTGTGTGTGTGTGTGTGTGTGTGTGTGTGTGTGTGTGTGTGTGTGTGTTTTTCCCTGGGTAATAGAACACATGGTCTTGCCTGTGCTAGGGTAAATACTCTACCACTGAGCTATATATACCCCCAGCTTTTTACATATTGTTCAGTGTATTCCAGATACAAATTAATTCATCTGATCTCTGAACCTGTATTAAAAGATTATTTTTAATATATACCATAGTCTGTATTTATAAATTCTATATATACCACTGTGCTAGATTGGATAGCAATATACACATAGCTGCTTGAAGTTTTTAAAGGCAGACACATAAGAAATACGTATACTAAAGACTTGTGGTGGCATCTTCCTGTGTTCTAAAGGAGGGAAAGAATTTACCTATGAAATCTGCCATTTCTCCTCGTCCTGTTGTTATCACTGACCCACAGGGCATTATTTCTTTTCTCACCGGAAACTTTTGTAGCTGCCTCACTGGTCTTCCTGCCTCCCAGCTTGCCTGTCACGCTCAGACTTGGTGGCTTTTACCTGTAATCCTTATACCTAGAGACAGAAACCTGAGAAGTGTGAGTTTCAGGCCAGCATGGATAACACAATGAGATCTTCTCTTTTAAAAGAGAAAAAAAAGCTATCATTCCCTCTCGAAAACTTCCTTGGTCATAGTCAGCTTCCAGGCTTCAGGCTGAGTCCACCTCTTTTTGTGTCTCTGTCTCTCTTCCCCTCTCCTCCTCCTCCTACACACACACACACACACACACACACACACACACACACACCCCTTTCCCAAGGCCTTGTTTAGGGTTAACTCAAGTCAGATGAGGGGCAGACGTACACTGAGCACGTACAAGGAACATTTCCAAATTCCTAGACCCGCAGATCTTTTGGGAGTCGCCAGGATGAGGTGTTATGTGGACAGAAAAGGAACCTGGCTACTCAGAGGAGCGTCGGGCGTGAGGGCAGCAGTGCTCCAGGAGGCCTGCAGGTGGCGCCATCTCCCAGGCAGTGAAGTAACTGGGCTCCTCCCGCGCTGGCCGCAGACCGCTGGTTGTGAGGGGGCCGTGGGAGGAGTGTCACTGAGAGTCCCCTCTCTTTGCACTCCTAGAGGAATCTCATTGCCCTCACACACCCACCAACCATTGCCAGCTGTCGAGAGATGTCGCTAACAGTCGAGGAAAGGATGTGTGTGCTCTCCTCCTGCCAGAGGCAGGGGGATATGAAGACCTCAGAGGGACCAACAGGCCATTGAGACAGTCACGGGACTTAGGGCCTACATTTAGCATTGTGAGTTTAAAGCTTTCAGTCCAGGGAAGGTTTTCCCTGGCCCATTTTGCAGGGGAAGAAAAGCCCCTACCCAGGAGGGGCTGCTGGGACTACTTAGAAAGTTTTGACAGCTTGGGCTCCATACAGTGTAAGACCCTGCCTCAAGAAAACAAAGCAAGCTGGGTGGTGGCCAGGAAAGTGACTATGTAGCGAGCTTGTGGCCAGCCTGAGCTACATGAGACCCTGTCTCAAAAAACAAAGCAAATCAAACAAAGGATAACCAAACATACACACAGATGAAAGGGCTGGCACGGAGCTCAGTGGGGAAAGTGCTAGTCTAGCCTGCATTAAGCCATGGATTCCGTCTGGTAGTGTGTGAAGCTGGGCATGGTGGCTCACGTTTATAAACCCAGCACTTAGAAGGTGGAGGCAAGGTCTGCGTGGAGCCCCGGTTGCGGGTCTCTATTCCGCAGGATGGGTTTGTGAAAGTTGTCAAGAATAAGGCCTACTTTAAAAGATACCAAGTGAGATTTCGAAGGCGGCGAGAGGGTAAAACTGACTACTATGCTCGAAAACGATTGGTGATCCAGGACAAGAATAAGTACAACACACCCAAATATAGGATGATAGTTCGTGTAACTAACAGAGATATCATCTGCCAGATTGCATATGCCCGTATAGAAGGGGATATGATCGTCTGTGCAGCATATGCATATGAACTTCCAAAATATGGTGTGAAAGTTGGCCTGAAACATTATACTGCAGCCTATTGCACTGGCCTGCTGCTGGCCCCCAGGCTTCTGAATAGGTTTGGCATGGACAAGATCTATGAAGGCCAAGTGGAGGTGAATGGAGGGGAATACAATGTGGAAAGCATTGACGGTCAGCCTGGTGCCTTTACTTGCTATCTGGATGCAGGTCTTGCCCGAACTACAACTGGCAATAAAGTTTTTGGGGCCCTGAAGGGAGCTGTGGATGGAGGCTTGTCTATCCCTCATAGTACCAAACGATTCCCTGGTTATGACTCTGAAAGCAAGGAGTTCAATGCAGAGGTACATCGGAAGCACATCATGGGTCAGGATGTGGCAGACTACATGCGCTACCTAATGGAGGAAGATGAAGATGCGTATAAGAAACAGTTCCCTCAGTACATCAAGAACAACGTAACTCCAGACATGATGGAGGAGATGTATAAGAAAGCTCATGCTGCTATCCGAGAGAATCCAATCTATGAGAAGAAGCCCAAGAGAGAAGTGAAGAAGAAGAGGTGGAATCGTCCCAAAATGTCTCTTGCCCAGAAGAAAGACCGGGTTGCTCAAAAGAAGGCAAGCTTCCTCAGAGCTCAGGAAAGGGCTGCTGAAAGCTAAAGCAGTTTTCTATGAAGATTTTTTCATAAAGACAATAAACATATTGATCAAGCAAAAAAAAAAAAAGAAGGTGGAGGCAAGAAGACCAGAAGTTCAAGGCCGACTTCAGAAACATAGCAAGTTTGAGTTCCAGGTCTGGGATACAGGAGACAAGACACAAAAGAAACCAAACCTAAACAAGAATCTCAAAACAAGGAGCCTTAACTAGAGGTGGGTGTTGCAAACTGCTGTGAGCAGACACCGTGACCAAGGCAACTTTTTTTTTTATTATTATTATTACGTATTTTCCTCAATTACATTTCCAATGCTATCCCAAAAGTCCCCCACACCCTCCCCCCCACACTCCCCTACCCATCCATTCCCATTTTTTGGCCCTGGCGTTCCCCTGTACTGGGGCATATAAAGTTTGCCTGACCAATGGGCCTCTCTTTCCATTGATGGCCAACATTATGAACTAACCAAGGCAACTCTTAGAAGGACAACATTTAATTGAGGCTGGCTCATAAGTTCAGATGTTTAGTCAATTATCATCAAGGGGGGAGCATGGCAGCATCCAGACAGGCATAGTGCAGGAGGAGCTACATCTTCATCGGAAGGCATCTAGAAGACTGGCTTCCAGGCAGCTAGGTCTTAAAGCCCATGCCCACAGGGCCACACCCACTCCAACAAGGCCACACCTCCTAATATTGCCACTCCTGGGGCAGAGCATATATAAAGCATCACACGGAGTAAGAGCTCTGTGTAGGATTGAACAACTGTGGCACTTACCCTACCTAGTCCAGCCCACCACCATCTTTGCCAGCCATGATCTCCACCTGCCTCCTGCTATCTGCCTAACCCCTCCCTGCACATCAGCTTCCAATGGGCAGGTAGGGAAGCATTTTAGCATCTAGTCCAGGTCTTGTCACTTTTCTACCTGACACTTGTCTTAAGAGCTAGGACAGGGGCTGGAGAGATGGCTCAAGCAGTTAAGAGCACTGACTGCTCTTCCGAAGGTCCTGAGTTCAAATCCCAGCAACCACATGGTGGCTCACAACCATTTGTAATGGGATCCGATGCCCTCTTCTGGTGTGTCTGGTGACAGCTACAGTGTACTTAGATATAATAATAAATAAATCTTTGGGCTGGAGCCAGCGGGGCTGGAATGAGTAGAGGTCCTGAATTCAATTTCCAGCAACCACATGACGGCTCACAACCTATAGCTATATACATAAACCAAATAAGTAAATCTTAAAAAAAAAAAAAAGAGCTAGGACAGAGCTGGGGAGATGGCTCAGTAGAGTGCCTGCCGTGCATGCCTGAGGACCTGATCCCCAGCATCCATGTAAAAGCACCTGAGATGGGAGGAGCTCCACGCTCACTCAGCACCAGATTCCAAAAAGAGACCCTCTTTCAAAAATCACCCTGAAAGGCTCCCAAGGAATGACACTGAAAGCTGACCTCTAACTGCCACATGCATGCACACACACTGGAACATGGACACACACACACACACACACACGTGAGCTGTGGAAACCTTACATCCCCTTCTCAGTGCCTACTGGACCATGTGAGAAGGCCCTCCACTTCATACTGGGCACCCAGGTATGCCTAACACATGCTGGCACCCACATATCTGGGTGGCTGTCTCCTACTGTATACTAAATGATCCTGTTACCAAAAGCTACAGTCCTAGTCCAGGTGTTGTTTATAATCAGTTTAGTCCAGCAGTACAAAGTGCTCACAGAAACGCCAAGCACAAGAGAGTCGTGGCTGCTGCTCTCCATGAATTTATGGTCCAGTAGGAGAACTGAGAAAGGTGACATCACTGTCACCAAGACATTTGACCTCAGCCCCTGACCCTGGTGTGTGTTAACAATCTGGTTTATGTTCCCGTAAGGCAGATTGTCACTTCAGCTATCATGTTGTCCGTAAATCCAGATGTCAGTCCTGTCCCCTCAACCTCCACCCATGCCTGTGTACGAATCATCCTTGGTGACCCTGGGCTCTGAGGACAGTGGCCAGGCTGAGTCACGTAGAGGATTTGGTGTCCTGTGGTGAGCCTAGTGCAGGGCTCAGCCCCATCTGTCAGGCAGTCTGCTGTCACACTGCGATTGCCCCGTACTGGCCTCTAAAGTCTCTTTAACAACGGGCACCATGTGCTAGGCATACCTGGGTGCCCTGCACGATGTGGAGGGTCTTCTCATGTGATCCTTGGGGGCCATTATGGTGTTCACCATTGTTCAGATGAGAAAACAGAGTCTGTGAGGAATGATAAGACTTAACAACGTGTGGTGCAGACTTCCCACTCACCTGACTTGAGTGTTACTGGGGCCCAGGGCCCCAGGCCAGCTCTTAGGAGACGAGGCACCAGTGCCTGAGCCAGTGCTCTGGCCTGCTGTGTCTTACAATTTGGGAGCATGCCTGTTTCTCCTGGAGGCAGGATGGCTGTGCAGGTCAGACACAGGCAGGCCAGAGCTGGGGGCTCAGCAGGAGGATGGTTTTCTGGCCTCACTTTCCGGCCAAGCCAGGGGAGGATAGCTGTGAGCACCCACATATCTGGGTGGGGTGGGTATGTGAGGAGAGGGTGGCTCTGATCCTGGGCTCACTGGACAGAAGAAACAGACAGAGTCCTGTGGGGACCCTTTCTGTCCTTCCCCAGTGGATTCCAGAGCAGATCCCTGCGCTGGGCTGTCCTGAGCTGCACGCACCACGCACTCAGCTCATCTGAGGAAGCGACTAGGTAAGTTCAGCTGGTCCAGGTCCTCCCCAGTCTGAGGCTTCAGGGTACATTTCAAAGGCAATTTCCAGCTGGCTGGAGGCCATCAGGCCCCTTTCTGTGTAGACAAGTTTACACTTGTCTGGGTCTGTTTCTCAGGCTGCCGGAGCATCACCAGACCATGGCTGAATGTGGCAGTGAGGAGACACACTGCCTCATACTTCAAACTCTCTTTAAAAGATAGCGAGTCATTCCTTCGTGGTTCAAGAGGCCCTGGGTTGTCTGAAGTTGAGGTGGTGGAGAGTCCCTGCTAGGAACTCTGGGAAGCCCTTGGTCCTCTCTGGCTCCAGTTCCATCTCTGTCATGTCCTCATATCAGAGCCACCACTATCTTCTCTCATCTTTATAAAGACACTTGTCATCGGCATCAGAGGTGACATGCTGAATGACATCACCTTAAAACCCTCAAACCTGTCTACAAAGAGCCTTTGTCCAGGAATGTCCCATTCACAGGGTCTGGTGGGAACACGTGCTCCCACAGAGGGATCACCTCCCCAAGGCTGTACTGCAGTGGGTCCAGAGGACATGTCAAGGACTACACTGGCAGCAGTGACACCCACTCCGCTGACACTTGAGGATGAGGCCAGTCTGGGCTTTCATACTGTGCAGCAGTCCTGGGCCCAGGGGCCCTCTCTGGCAAAGCACTCTCTCTAAACATATTTTACTCATAAACGGGCCAATTAAGAAGGCAAATGTTTTCAAACAGGAGGATTTATTGGCACAGAGTGTGCCATCCCTCCAGCACAAGGAGTGGGCGTGTGCGTGGAGCCATCTGGAGGGGCTATTTATCATTTTATTTAGTTACAAGTTGTTGGATTGTTACTGGCAGGGTTTCCTGAGGTCTGAGCGGGGATCCCTAGAGGTGGGGACCACAGGCTGTGTGCACATGTGTGTGTCAGTCTGTAAGTCATGCGCACATGTGTTTATGTGACTACTTATGTTGCACAACCCTGCATTTCTGTCTTCTCTGAGTGTGCACATATATACCTCTGTGCATGAAAGAGCATGTGTGCACAGGATCATACGTTGGCCTAAATGGCCTAAATGTATGTTTAAATGTGTGTGTGTGTGTATGTGTGTGTGTATATATATATATATATATATATACATATATGTGTGTGTGTGTGTGTGTGTATGTGTATGCATACACATGTCTATGTGTACATGTTGGCACACCTGTATGCACTCTTCTGTGCCTGCACATACATGTACTACTATGTATGAAAGGGCATGAATATACAGGGTCATATGTGGGCTTGCATATATGCCTAGTACGTGTACACACATGTGTGGATTCACGCATGGCATGGAGGGTGCTTGCATGTCACAGCCACCAACTCACACATCTTACTCCATGTAACTTTTTGGCAGCAGCAGACAACTCTCTGTGCTCCTTCCCTGGCCGCCTCCCCTGTCTCTGTCCTCTCACCTCTCTTCTCTGTGTCTCCTTCTCTTGCGTTGTGGTTGGAAGGAGAGTGGTCCTCACAGGTTAATATATTGGAATGCTTGGTTTCCAGTTGGTAGAAGTGTTTGGGAAGGCTTAGGAGGCATGGCCTTGTTGGAGGAGGTGTGTCACTTAGGAGGTGCAGCTATGGCATTTCCAGATAGCTCTCTCCACCCTGTGATTGTGGATCAAGATGTGAATCCTCAGCTCCATACCAATATGAAGTGCTTCAGGGCTCTGCTGCCAAGCCCCCTCCTCCCGTGACAGTCACCTTCTGGAACCATGAGCCCCAAATTAAATGTTCTCTTTCATACATTACCTTGGTCACAGCAATTCTAAAGTAACCAAAACATCTTGTCTTTGTTTAGACCAGGATTCCCCAGTAGCAGGTCTTACAAATGACAGAAGAGAGCCTGGCCTAGGCTTTGGATCCCAGTTGGCCTTGTATTGCTTCTTACAAGGACTTGTCTTGGCAAAGAGCTATACTATCCTGTTTTTGTTTTTGTTTGTTTTTTGTCTTTTGTTTTTGTTTGTTTGTTTTGTTTTTTTTTTGAGACAGGGTTTCTTTGTATAGCCCTGGCTGTCCTGGAACTCACTTTGTAGACCAGGCTGGCCTCGAACTCAGAAATCCACCTGCCTCTGCCTCCCGAGTGCACTATCCTGTTTTGATTGGAACAAGTAACAGTGTCTCTGAGTTTCCCAGAAACGGATAGAGGTATAGCCATAGAAATCCAGCCAAGCGCCATGGCCTCTGACCCGAAGCCTCTGCACACAGGGATGGCGAGGAGGACGGGTGCAGAACACGTATCCTGTCCAAGTGGAGACCAGTCAGAGATGGCTACGCTGGGATTTCCCAGCTCTTATTTCCCAAGACAAGCTAGAGAGCTCAAATAATTTTTTCTTTCCTTTTTCTCTTTATTCTCTCACACAATACATTCTGACCACACCCTCCCCTCCCTCCTCTCCTGCCTGTTCCCCCACTTCTTCCCCAGATCCACTGTTCCTCCATTTCCTTTCGGAAAAGGAGCTCAAAGATTGTGTACCGGCTGAATTGATTTGTGTGTAGGGAGGGGCCTAGGGCTGCCACATGTGGCCTCCTATGACCATTGTCCTGGCACATTGTCAGCCCTGTGACTTTAGGAGCCATTGCCAGGCTGGTGCCTCCCGTGGGTCCCACTGTCCCTGGAGACTGGACTTGAAGCATCAGCTTTCTCTCCCTCCAAGCCATCTCGCAGGCCACCTTGTCCTGTTAACTCTGCATCAGGGTATTTCTCTCATGGTTTGTCTCTGGGAACTGGTGACAGCCTACTCTTGCCTCCCTGGCTTCTGGCTTGTGATAAGGTCCATATAACTCTTTGGGACTGTCCTCTGTCACCTCCAACCTCATCCTCCCCCTGTCCCCATTGGCATTTAAAGCTGTAGCAATTCCAAACTACGCATTTCTGTTTGTTGTCTCTTGACTTTACATATGCTGTTCCCATTTCAGCTGACACCTTTCCAGGCTCTTCCATTTCCCATCACTCCCGTTCATCCTTTGAAGCCCCATGGGAAGACCCTCCAACCCAGAAACAGGTTGAAACGCCTTTTAGGATTTTGTAAGATTGTACCTGGCAGGGTCCAATCAGTGTGCATCTTTCTCCTTGAACCAGCAGCTTCTTCAGTCACAGTGGAAGGAGAACCTTGGGCGCTTGTCTAGAGACCGGACAGCTTGATTCGTGCAGGAGCGACCTCACAGCCCTCCCTAGCCTTAGACCCACCCATGACTCAAATGATGCCAGCTGCAAACTCCACCAGCCTGTTTCTCATAAATAGGCATTTTGGGGCCTTTTCTATGACTTGTGTTAGTCATGGCGAATTCTGATTTTTACAGCCCCCTGTTTTAGAGTGTGACGTTCCGGGCTGTAAAGATATAATCAGCTCTCATAAGAGATGGCTTCTCCAGCACTCAGGTGGTGGGAGGTTGGGTGGCGGCAGTATGATTGGAACTCTTAAGTATCTAAAGTGACTGTCGCAAGTCCCTGGAGCCACAATTCAATCAGCCTTTCCAAACACGAAATTCGACAGAGAGTGTTAAAAAGATGGCAGGAGATGAAAATGAGAGGGGGAAATGCTCAGGATGGAATTGGATTCTGATGTCACTTGATGGAAGTGTTGAAATGAGCAGCCTCCCCGCCCCCCGCCCCCCACCCCGCCATGCATCTTCTCCAGCTCCGATGAGATGGATGAAGATGAATGGAACCCGGGTTGCTTCCTGCTGTTCTGGAAGAACCACTCCAAGTTCTTTCTTTTTTCTCTCTCCTTCCTCACCCATCATCCCTCCTTTCGCCATGTTTCCTGGGTACCCACTGTGTGCTAGGTACCACCTTAGGGACTGGGGTATAACATTGAACAGTCAGATGTGGTCCTGATTTTTGGGGAGGGATTGTTTTGTTTTAGAAGTGTGTGTGTGTGTGTGTGTGTGTGTGTGTGGTGGTGGTGGTGGTGGTGGTGAGACAGGGTCTCACTATGTAGTTCTGGCTGGCCTATCCTCGAACTCTCAGAGATTTACCTGCCTCTGCCTTCCCACGTGCTAGTATTACAGATGTGAGCCACCATGCCTGTTCTTTTTCATGTTCAAGCCTTCCCCTACTGTCAGCCACCAGGCCTCCTGCTTCCAGTTTTTTTGGTCAGATGATGAACATTTCTCCCTCTTTTCCTCCCTCTCTCCCTCCCTCCCTCCCTCCCTCCCTCCCTTCCCCTCCCTTCCTCCTTCCCTACCTACCTTCCAGCAGTATGAAGTGCCACCATGCCCCAGAAATGGTGAGTGAGGCCAGGCACATGCATCATAGCGCAATTCTAAAGAGCACAGTTAAATTGTGGCCAGGCACAGCCTGCAAAGCTAACAAAAGGCAGAGCCACAGTCTCTGCCCTCCAGCCACTCTCCTGGCTGCCAGGCCTTTCCTGGCTCCATCAGTATAAAACAGCACGAGGCCATGAGGGTTATTGAATCATAGCTGGTTGGCCTGAGAGGAAGCCATTTAGTATCCATCCCTTTACAAGAGGAGAGGGGGCAGTCTTCAGAGGGATCCCTTACAGTGATAGGGCTGTCTAGAAGGGCAAGGAGGCATTGAGCTGTGTGGGGATTCTTAGCCTGGCCTCTGCCCTGTGGGACTGGACAGGAAGACACGAGTGGGCAGCATGGAGGTATTGTCAGACCTGGAGGAGATTGGTGGGGGCCGTGTGCTGGGACAAGGCTTGAGGGGGCATCAGGAGGGCTGTGGAAAATTAGCAGTGAGTCCCCAGCACAAATTAGGTCCTCATTACCTTTCTGCGCGTATGTGTTGCACGTGCGTGTTTGCATGTGTGTGCTTGCGTGTGTTCAATGGGTGCTCTTGTGCATGTGGAGGACAATGTCAGGTGTCTTCCTCAGGAACCATCTCAGCCTCTGCAACGAACTGCCAGGCCAGGAGGGCTCCGGCATGGCTGGATTAAGGTGCAGAGGACAGATTTGAACAGCAGGGGGCAGACCTGAGCAAGGTGCCAGAAGTGTGGGGGAGGAGGGACAGGGTGGGGGAACACTTCACAGACCTCTGGGCTGCTGGAGGCAGCAAGGGGGCAGGTTGATGTCAGGCCCAGTGAGAGGCAAGGCATCAGGGAACAATCTGGAAGCTGCAGACTCAGTGGTCTGGGGAAGGACTGGGCTACAGAAATAGCACCGGCAGCCTGGCAAGGAGCCGCCATGCCTGTTTTGGCCAACAGAAGCCTCGGAGGAGAGGGGCAAGGGACACTGAAGCTGTGAGTGGACAGAAGCCCTGGGGAGATGGGGCTCCAGTGTAGGGCCTCTGACAAGCTCATTGTCACATAATTAAAACATCCATATTTGAAATGTAAATAGAATTTGGAGCTGGGGAGATGGCACCGTGGATACGTGTACAAACACGGGGATCTAAATCCTCTCTCCAGAACCCTTACAGGTGACACCACAAAGTTGCTTTATCCACAGGAATGCTGTGACACTTGCAGCCACCACCACCCCCCCCCCCAAATAATAAATATAGAATTAAACTTTTAAAATTTGGGTTCAGAAAGATGTTTAGGAAAAACATAGTCAAGAATGTAACAGTGGAATCAGTACCACCCTCCCCAATGCTAGTATGTTACAAAGTCTCTTATTCCCTGCAGGTCCCCATTTCCAGGGAGGGTTGTAGCATTGGCTTCAAAGTGGGCTCTGACTGCTGGCAGTGATACACTGCCTCTTGCCTTCTCCTGGCCCATAGAGGATTTGGTACAGTATCCGTGGCTCATCATTGAGCTGAGAATGAAGTTGTCTCCCTCCTTTCCTCCCTCCCTCCCTTCCTTCCTTCCTTCCTACATGTATAAGTGCTCTATCTGCATGTACTCCTGCGTGCCAGAAGAGGGCATCAGATCCCATCACAGATGGTTGTGAGCTACTGGCGATCGAACTCAGGACCTCTGGAAGAGCAGACAGCGCTTCCCCTCTTCCCCCACCCCTGGACACACGACACACACACACACACACACACACACACACACACACACACACACACACACACAAAGAAGCTTTCTTCATCCTCAAGAGAGAAAGCAAGCTCACTGATGCCTCACTTGAGAATGCTGTCATCTTGGGCCAGTTCTCTCTCAATTCATTTCAACTCAACTAGTCTCTTTCTCTGCTGCTCTTCCCTCCTCCTCTGCCGGGGGTAGGGTGGGGTGGTGGGTGGTGGTGGTAACCGTAGTGCTTGGCGCCCTATGCCAGGCCGAGGATCAGAGCTGAGTACCGGCCGAACTTGAAGAGTGGAGAGACCTGAACTGGGAGCACCATTTTGTCCGTGACCCTTGCGCCGGAAGCTCAATTCCAGACAGTGCTCTTAACCGCTGAGCCATCTCTCCAGTCGAATGAAGCGGGGTGGGAGGGGAGTGGGCCTTATGTGTGCGCATTCTGGAGTTCTCTCAGAGGCCTCAGAGCCAGAAATAAAACAAAACAGGACATACTGACGTCTTCTTTAAATAGTCACCCCAAAAGTACTGTGCAACTGTCCCCATCTTACAGAGGTAGGAACCGAGGCCCAGGAGATGACCTGCTTAATGTGAGGATGATATGGGTCTGAGCTGATGTTCAAGGGCAGACCCACTCAGCTCCAAAGCCCAGGTTCTTGTTTGGATTCACAATGGAGAACAATGACCAAGTTTGATATTAGGGTCCTGAGAACAGCCGGTCTCTTGTTTCAATTTGCAGAAACAGGAACTGGTCTCAGGGCTCCTGGCCCAGAAGCCACCACCAGCAGCCATTACCCCAGAGAAGAGATGTGTAAGGAAGTTGCTGACTCCAGGGGTCAGCGCTGGGCTCCCCTCCCCCCAAAGCTGTCCGCAATCCCCCCCCTAGATTTTTTCTCCAGGCTCCTATACCCTACCTGAGATGCTAGCTCAGAGCAGAGAGCCAAACCCAGCCATAAGCCAGGGGCTGAGCTCTGCCCTGAAGAATCATGTCCTTCATTTTGTCCCCTGCATTTTACACCACCATGTAAAAATTTCCATTAATTCCTCGGAATAAAATGTAGTGGCTGTTAATTTTTGACGCCTGGGAAGTAGCCAGCTGAATGCCTTTTTTATGCCTGAAACTATTTTCCACTATTAGGGAAGTGTAATAAAAAGTTGTCTTTCCTTGATTTTATTTTTTAATTAAGTGGGAAGTTCTGGGCAGCCCTGCTGCTGGAGCTGTGGCCTGCAGCTTGCAGTCTGAGGAAGTAACAGAGAAAGGACTAAAGCCTCTAGATACGGTCTCTACAGGGTCTCCCTCCCCTTTGTTAGGCATTTCAGCTAATCTCATTCCCACTGGGTCCTGGGAGCCTCCCCGGTTTGGGGGGGGCACCCACTCATCTCCAAATTTTTAACCTAGAATGACTCCTGTCTAAGGAAATACGGGGACAAAGTGTGGAGCAGAGACTGAAGCAAAGGCCATCCAGAGACTGCCCCACCTGGGGATCCATCCCATATGCAGACACCAAACCCAGACACTATAGCGGATGCCAAGAAGTGCTTGCTGAAGGGAGCCTGATATGGCTGTCTCCTGAGAGGCTCTGTCAGAGCCTGACAAATATAGAGGTGGATGCTGAAAGCCAACCATTGGACTGAGCACTGGGTCCCTGATGAAGGAGTTAGGGAAAGGACTGAAGGAGCTGAAGGGGTTTTACAACCCCATAGGAGGAATAACAATATCAACCAACCAACCCCTCTACCCCCCCAGCTCCCAGGGACTAAATCACCAGCCAGAGTACACATGGAGGGACCCATGGCTCCAGCTGCATATGTAGCAGAGGATGGCATTGTCTGGCATCAGTGGGAAGAGAGGCCCTTGATTCTGTGAAGGCTTGATTCCCTAGTGTAGGGGAAGGCCAGGGAGGTGAGGTGGGAGTGGGTGGGTGGGGGAACAATCTCATAGAAGCAGGGGGAGGGGGATGGGATAGAGGGCTTGCAGAGGGGAAACTGGGAAAGGGAATAATGTTTGAAATGTAAATAAATAAAATATCCAATAAAAGGAAAGAAAAGAAAACAAAAGAAGAGAAAAGAAAAGAAAAGAAAAGAAAAGAAAAGAAAAGAAAAAAGACTAAAGCCACTACACCTTTCCCAAGGCCATTTCCACAGCTATACTCTAACCCTCAGAAGCAGCCAGAACCACTGACCCGGCCCAAACCATAAAGAACCCTGAATTTTCTTATTTCCCAAGGCTGTGAGAGACAGTGTGGGCTCTGATTTCAAACAGAGCTGTAGGCATAAATTTTTTTGCAACCTACTTTTAATAAGGGTTCAACCTCTCCTCAAGCTCACCACCCAGCAGAGGTCGTGGAAGAGAAAAGTTATTAGGATGTGGGGGAAGTGGACCTGCTCAGCAATAGTTCTTTGGGGGCGAGCTTGATCTCCGTTGGCAGCCACTCAGTCCCATAGCAAACACCAAATATGACTCAGCAGCTGCAGACCAGTCCTGTAGGCAGGCAGACCCCAGGCATGAACCAGCAGCTATAGTCCAGTCCTCTCAGCAAGCAGACACCAGGAGGCTGTAGTTCAATCCTGAAGAAACCACCAGGCTCGCCAACCAGCCTGAGGTGAGGCTGCAGAAATGGCAAGCTGGCGAAGGAACCACTCAGTGGCGGGTGGCGTTACAAGTTAAGCTCAAAAACAACTATGTAAGACTAACCAATACGTGCATGTCGTTAGCGAAGAATAATGAGGCGGAGCATACCAAAGCAAGGCTCAGTGCCCGTCTCCCACTGTTCGTGGCGTCAGATTTGTACTACTTCATCAAGCATCCTTTCATGTGTTTGCTTTAGCAAGACATCCTTTCACCTGTGTGCCCAGCAAAACATCGTTTGACATAACTGACTTTCCAAAGAACTAGAAGTTTCCACTTCACAGCCCTAGGCTGAAGTCTTGGTGTCTCAACTCTTTAATTATATTGGTGTGAGAATGAGTGAGCCTGTGTGAGCTTGTGGAGGTCAGAGGTCACTCACGGGTGTCCTTTCTCAGGACACCATTTGTAATGGCCAACCAATTTTGCTGCGTAATGGTGGCTCATGCCCTTAGTTCCAGCACTTGGGGGGCAGAGGCAGGCAGAACTCTGTAAGTCTGAGGCCAGCCTGGTCTACAGAGCTAGTTCCAGGACAGCCAGGGCTACACAGAGAGACCTATTTTGAAAAACAAAACAAAACAACAACAACAAATCCATTCTGTACTATTAATTTGCCTTGGTACCTAACAGCCATTTGTCTCTGACTGAAGTTCCTGGAGATAAGCTCCCAGCATCTTTGGCTCCTTGACCCATACGTGCAGCTGCGACTATTGCCCGCTATGATATGACTAACTGCTTTTTGGCTTCTGTAATTTGCTTATGCGGTCATTCAAGGAGTGTTGTGAGGTCACCTTGACCCTGTAATCTTGGCAGAGCAGAAAAGCTCTTGGGGGTTTTGCCCTTTCCAGCCCTTCCTGAATTTGCTTCTGTATGGTGAGTCTCTGGTTTGGGATAGAGACTGTGGCCCTACTAGGAATTTTAATAAATTTGGCTAATTATCATCTGAGTTGAGTCTGGTTATCTTTTCCCCGGTGGTCTCAAACTCCGTAACACTCTTTTTTACCTCGCTTTTTTTTTTAACCTGGCCCATAACTTGTTGATTTATTTGGTCAGGCTGGCTGGCCAGAGAGCCCCAGGAATCTTTTCCTCTTGGCAGTCCAAAAACTGGGATTACAAGTTCATTCTGCCAGGGCTGGAATCACAGCTCTGCAGTTGGCACTTACTGCCTGCTTTTCCAGGGGACCCTGCTGAGTTTCCAAACCCATGTCAAACAGTTCACAGCTGTTATTCCAGATCCAAGGAGTATTCTAGCTATTCTCCCCCTCTCTAGTTTCTGTGGGCACCCCACCCCAACACACACACACACACACACTCTGTGGTGGAGAACAGTTGTGAGCACATCCTAGTCTTGTGAAGATCCCAGTTCAGTTGCCAGCATTCTGTCTTGCAGCTCAGAAACACCTATAACTCTAGTTCCAAGGGGAGCCAATGCCTCTGATCTCTGTGGGCAGCTACTTTTTGTCTGTACACACACACACACACACACACACACACACACTTAAATCAATAAAATCAATCTTTTGAAAATACCATAGGTTTGCTGGGTGTGGTAAGTTCTAGGACAGCCAGGGCTATGTAGAGAGACCCTGTTGTAAAAACCAAACCAAATAAATACCTCCTCCAAAAAAACCAAACAAACCCAAAAAACCAAAAACAATAGAAGGCTGGAGAGATGAATCAGCACTTAAGAGCACTGACTGCTCTTCCAGGGGACCTGGGTTCAATTCCCAGCAACCACATGGAGACTCACCGACATCTATAGCTCCAGTCCCTGAGGATCCAATGCTCTCTTCTGGCCTCCTCAGGCCCTGTACACAGTTGGTACACAGATATATAAGCAGACAAAACACATAAAATAAAAAGTAAAGGTTAAAAGTTTTCAAAATAAAAATAATAATAAAATAAATCTAAAGCAAGCAAGCAAACAAACAAAAACCAGGTGACAACAAAACAAGTATATGCCACTTTTTAAAGTGGGCTCTGGGCATTGGACTCATTGCTTGGGTCCTTGCCAGGCACGGATGGTGGTGCACACTTTCAACCTTAGCACTTGGGAGGCATAGACAGGCAGATCTATGAGTTTGAAGCCAATTTGGTCTACAGAGCAAGTTCCAGGATAGCCAGGGTGACACAGAAAAACTCCCTTCCTGAAAACCAAAACCAAACCAAACCAAAACAAGACAAACAAGCATTTTACCAACTGAACTGTATCCCCAGCTCCAGAGTCTCAAATCTTTGAACAAGTTTCCTCTGCTGACTCTCCCAGGGTTGTTGGTCGACCCATTGAATGATTGAAGGAGGATGGCGTCAGGTGCCTGCCCCAGTAGCCACCAGGAACAATGGAGATGGAGGAAGTTTAGTTTAAAGGGGTGACATGCTTTTCCAGATTGCCTGCTGGTGGCACTGGGTTCTAGGGTGACAAGCTGACTGATGGGAAGGCAGGATGTACCTGCAAGATACCTGGAGGGGACAGAAGAGCAGAGTGATCAATCACAGAGCCTGGTGACCCAACCAATTCTAGTTAGGGGTTGCTGTGAAGGGGTTTGTTGATGAGGTTAGTGTCAACAACGGTTGACTTTCCTGCTGCCCTGGGATGATGGCCTTCTACTGAGTCTGACTCACACATGGAAGGAAGAGGAAAGGCAGGGAACTCTGGCAGTCTGTCCCTGTGTCCTCTAGTCTTGATGCATTTCTGTGTCCACTTGCCCTTGTGTCATGGCTTCCAGGTGTTGATCTTGTTTGCCTAGGGTCATTTTTATTCATTTGTCCACTAATCAGAAGAAGGTCCACCTGGAGGCAGTTTTCAGAGCTCGAGGTTTCTGCCTGCTCCCTTCTCACACCTGCGTTCAGTCTGGGATTAGTCATTAACGGGATGAGCTAGCTATTCTTGTCGGGACTCTATGTTTTAAGGTTCATGAAACTCACATCTGTACTAACGTAACCTTGTCTCCTGAAAATCTCCTGGGGGTCAGGATGCAGCATACTGCTACATGACACAAAGTGTCACCCCTGTGAGATGCTTGAATGGGCTTTATGGCTGTCATTAACCTCAGAGCTGCAACACAAACCCACCATGCTCTGAAACAGCCACCACAGCACTGCAGCCCCGGAGCGCTCTCTCCATCCTCCGCTCTGCCACCAATATTTGTTCCCCTCTCTCGGATGAGTTATATAATTCTAGGTTTCTATAATCAAATCCAAGGAGCTGGAGACATAGCTGAGTGACAGATCATGTTGCCTATCCCAGCTCGGCAGAAACAGTAACAAAAACAAAGACTCTAAATCAATAGGCACACTGTGAAGCAAGCCTCACTCCCTCATTCTTTCACCCCTAGCTCCTGTTACCAACAACATATTTGATCCTCAACACCATATAAACTGGGTGTAGTAGCACGTGCCGGTAATCCCAGCACTGGGGAGGTGGAGGCAGAGGATACCAAGTTCAAGGGCATCCTCAAATACATAGTGAGTTCAAAGCCAGCCTGGGCTTTCTGAGACCCTGATTCTCTACTGTCTCTCTGTCTCTCTCGTTCTCATGGTTCTGAGTTACCCCGCTGCTGGGGTGTGAGAAACTCCACCGGGAAGACACAACACAGAGATGCTAGATTGGGCTTACCCTCTGTTAGACTGGGTTACCCTCTGCTGCTGCTGTTGGGTGCTGGGCTCAAGGGAAGCACAGATACACCGTTCAGGGGATGGAAAACTGCAGCCTAGGATGTGGGAGGTTGAAGCTGGGTTCCCAAGCTTCTAGGCATCCAGTCACTGTTGGAAACTGCGTAGAGTCAGGCATGAAGGGTTGGGGTTCATGAACCCATGATGAGGAGCCTAGGGCCCAGGGGCTCTCTGACTCCAGGACATCCAGGTGTTGCTGGAGGTCTTGAAAATGGAGGATGCCTGCGGGCTGAGGATGAGCCTGGGGTGGGGGGGGGGAGATAGGGGGTGAGGGAGGTGGGGAACTTTGACTTAGATCATCAGCAAAAGTCCTCTTAGCCCGTTGGCTAAAGCCCAAGTCCTTAGCTTGTTGGTTGTCAGGGAGCACAGAGGGGCCTTCGGGCGGAGGCTTAAGCAGCACCACTCTGAAGGCAAAGTTCTCTATGCTCCCCCATGGCACTTCTTGATGAAAGAGACAGTCCTTAGTCCCAAACTGTTTATTGATTGTTCATCATGGAAAATGAGTGTATACCACTTCCTTAGTCGACCAGAGATGAAATAAATACCTGTTGCAGGAAAGAGTGTCCAGGAAGGGAAGCTTATTGGCTAAACCTTAGGGGCCTCTAGATACCTCATTAGCACAGAGAATTCTGTTTTGGGCTACATGAACATAGGTCATGTTTCCTTATGTGGGAAGTGTGGCACATGTTCCAGGCCAGGCGTCTGGTAAGGATCAGGGAGCCACCCACTATCTCAGGTGGGTGCCTGAGTACCTGGGACACTGAACTCGCTCAACCATACCAAGTTTCCTGGCTCAGGGTCCATTCTTTCTCTCCCCCTTCTCACTTCCTTTTTTTTTTTTTTTTTTTTTTTTGAGAGAGAAGGTTTCTCAGTATAACCTTGTCTGTCTGTCCTGGAATTAGCTCTGTAGACCAGGCTAGCCTTGAATTTAAAAAGATCCATCTGCCTCTGCCTCTGCCTCTGCCTCTGCCTCTGCCTCTGCCTCTGCCTCTGCCTCTGCCTCTGCCTCTGCCTCTGCCTCTGCCTCTGCCTCTGCCTCTGCCTCTGCCTCTGCCTCTCTGCCTCTGCCTCTGCCTCTGCCTCTCTGCCTCTGCCTCTCTGCCTCTGCCTCTGCCTCTGCCTCTCTGCCTCTGCCTCTGCCTCTGCCTCTGCCTCTGCCTCCGAGGTGCCACATTCACCTGGTGACCTTTTAGCTCCTCCCTCTGTCTTCTCCAGGCTCAGACCCCATCCTCTATCCCCTGTCCCACCTCATGACCCTCACCAATGTGTATTGCAGTGGTCTCCCTGTGAGACAGTAAGCCTGGAGAGCAGAAATCTGGGGGCTCTGCTTGACCTGTGACCTCAGTGTCTGTCACTGGGCAGAGCCCAGAGAGCCACTTAAAAGATGAACAAAGCAATCTATGGTGGTAGCGATGGAGCTGTGTGCTGATTCAGCCCACACAGTTGCTCACATCCTAGATCCACAGATCTTGTGCATCAGGAATTCCGCCCAGGAAGGTGGGTGGGAATGGCTGGCCTCTGTAACTTCACTCTGTTTTCTCTCTCCCTCTTTCCCTCCTTCCCCGATTTCTTTATAGCTCAAGCTGGTTTCAAACTTATTACATAGTAAAATCTGGCTCAGAATGCCCAACCCTTCTACTTCCACTTCCCCAGTGCCGGGATCAGTGATTTAACAGAGACTGATGGAGCCTTCATAGCCTTTGAGGGTCCAGGCCACGTGCTGAGGGTCAAGGAAACTCACGGAGGCTCCCAAGCAGAGAAACCATTGAACATGGCACATAAAAGGTACAATAAAAGTGGGCTTTATCCATGAGGCTGTGCCCCCTCCCTCAGCCCTATCTCTTGTTGGGGGCCTTCAGCTTATGGAGATGGGCAGAAGGCAAGTGTCCAGGGTTCTTGAGTGTGCTTCTTCCTATTGCCCCAGAGTTGGCATTAGGACCCAGAGCAGAGGATAAAATAGCAATCCCCTCTCCAACAGTTACCAAGTTGTGCCTGGCAGTCTGTGATCTCAGCCACACAGGAGGCTGAGGCAGGAGGATGGTGAGTTAAAGATCTGTCTGGGTTACTGAGTAAATTTAAGTCCAGCATGAATAACTTAGCAAGCTCCTGCCTCAAAACAAGTAATTATCGACAGATCTGGGGGTATGGCACAGTGCTCTAATACAAGCAAAACCTTGGGTTCCATCCCCAGCACCTTCTCCTCAAAATGGGAAAGAAAAATAGCACCAACATAGGAGAGGGGGATACTTCAGGACTGAAAAGTCAGCTGGACCAGATCTGCAGACTCTCAGCCTCTGAAACAAGACCCCAGTGGTGGGGAGGTGGGTCTCTGGGGTCGAAAGTCCTCAGATTAGGGGAGGAACAGAAAGTGTTGTGTCTTTTCCTCTTCTGAGCAGGCACAAGGACTCCCATACCTCAGCTCAAGCCACATGAAGGACTCTCCCAACAAGTGGAGCACCCTTCAGAGAGACCAACACCATTGCCCAGTGGGATTGCATAGGTTTTTCATAGCTCTGTCAGTGAATTAGGGAGGAATGGCAGGCAGAGACCACACTGGGATCAGCCTACACAGCAGGGGAGTGGATGGGACACCAGCCCTAGCTCCAGCTATTGAGTCTTACAGATACTGTTGCCGTATTTTACTAAGTTTGCCATGGACAAAGAAGCATCATTATTTATTTATTTATTCATTATTTATTACTAACAAGAAAAAAAAAGTTACTGATTAAATATATGGCGTGCCAGAGTCAGTGAGATGGCTCAGGGGCAAAATAAAGGCACTTGCTGTCAAGTGCTGAGGACGTGAGTTTGATCCCTGGGTCCCACATTGAAGGAGTGAGTGAACGCTCCAGGTTATCTCTTGATCGCCACATACCCATTCTGGTACTCAACTGCAAGTAAAGAAATGACATCATTAGAAAAAACAAAAGGCCACCTACTGTAAAAAGCCGATTTCAGAGGTGAGTCACAGAATCTGTAAACTAAGGAATATGCCCATTTTGCAGATGAACCCATCAAGGTAGTAAAAGTTAATTTTTTGCCCCAAATCATACAGCTACGAATCAGCAGAACCAGATTTCAAACGTGGGCTCATCAGACCTCGAAGCCTGGTTCTGAACTGGCCGTATTGAGTCTATTGAGTGTTGCTGGGCAGGATGGACCGTGAAGTGTACCCTGTGGAGTGTTAGGGCACCCCTTCTAGGCATCTGTGATTGGAAGTCATATGTTTGTCCCTCTGAGCCCATCAGAGCTGGTGGAACTAGAATGGTGAAGAGCATCCCAGGAGGACTTGGGGCATGTGTTAGCACAGGCCACTGGCGGAAATGGGCCTGACTGTGACAGAGGGCAAACACTGGGAAACCTAGAGGGATGTGGGCAAGGCCACCTGGGAAACATGGTCACCCCCATCTCCAAGTACTCCAGGGCTCTGGGTGGCAGAGACTGGGTGCCAGGTGACTGGTCAGGTGACTGCCAACCCATTCTAGAGGATCCTCCTGTAGTCTGGAGGAGGTTACCCACCAACCCCACCCCAACTGCAGCTGCTCATCCGGGAGTCCACAGAGATGCTGACCTCCGATCCGTGCTCTGCCTGGAGCTTCTCTTCACTTACTGTTTCCCGGTGTCATCCAATGTAAAATTAGACACTTAGCCAAATATGTGATCTGGGAACACTTGTTGTCTAGAGGTTTGGTGGGACAGTCCCTGGAAAGGACATTGTATCAACTATGCCCAATTTCCAATCTAATTTAAATCCACTAAAAGAAAAGAAACTGCGAAGAGACCTCGTAGGCGGGTGATCAATGATTGGTAAGAGATTCCAGGTTTCCCTCAAGTTTCTTCTCAGCCCACAAAAACACCCAATCTTCCAATACTCTGTCCAGAGCTGCTTAGTGGTCACTTCATACACATGGTGGCCTGGGTGACAGCTGGGCTCCACAGAGCCATCTGGTATATTCCTGGCCTTTCCTGTCCTCAGCCCTGGCTATTTGGGAAATAAATAAAGCTATGGCCTCCACTGGGTCACGCCCCTGCCCTTTGAGGAGCCCCAGCTGGGTTGGGAGAAACTTCCTTTATTTTTCTAGAATGGCCACCCACACATCTCTGAATGTCTCTGCTATTATTTTTATTGATCTCTCGGTGTTTCTTTATGGCCAGAAATAAGGAATCCAATGTGATTAGGGGCCAATTTGGCCTCCAAGGCAAGGAGCATTGATACAACTGCTGAGAATCAAGCAGACAGCAATTTGGTTAGAGTTGATCAGGCACACTTGGAGAGGCGCCATGGCCCACCCTTGCCTTGCCATCACCTCGTGCAGCTGTCAGCTGCCTCTGTCCTTCAGTTGAGATGAGATGTGGGTGGGGTCAATAACAAAACACAAAGTTCTACCACAGCTGGAGCAGTTTACCTGTGGGTGTCTGGGGCCTCCCATCCTCTCAGGAGGAAGAGAGGTTATATGCTAATTATATGCTAATTTTGAAGTCTCACCAACTTGAGCTCGTCTTTCCTTTATTTTAGGTCACAGAGCCCCCAGGAGACATCACTGACCCCCCTGAGCCTCCATGCTCATCTGTAAAATACCTGTATTAGTTGGAAACCCTCAGGACTGGAGGGTTCACCTCAGGTCACAGAATGCTTGTCTAGCTCATTAGGGCT